>NW_027169646.1:52500-87500 GCF_036898095.1 Palaemon carinicauda | reverse complement strand
CTTGTAATTAGCAATACCCTGTACGAAAAAAAAAAAATTATAATATGACTATGTACTCCCATTGAAATAATAGCCTACGAATAATATAAGAACATATGCTAAATAAAACTGATGATCAATGTTAAGAGTTCTGTAGGACAGAAGCCTATCAAAATATAGGAAGGAATGATTTATATGAAGAAAAAAAAATCTTCAATGATATAATAAAAGGGCAATTAAGATCGACCGTGGGTGAATTGATATTAAAAGTTAACATTGAAAATATCTTTTATTGGAAGAATTAAGAGGGTTTTTACACATAAATCGTACATCATGAGAATGATCGTTTGAATCCAATATGCAATTAAAATAAAAATTTTATTTATATCATCAAAGTATATTGGGAATTATGAGAAAATTTTTGCAATGAAACCAGGGTTATATAGATTTTTCACTAGTACAATTCATGTTTTCGAAGGTTTAAAGGCCATTCATGAATGTAAGAGGCAAGGGACAGTGGCATTGCCATAGCAAGCAAAACAATGCCCTAGAAACTAACCACATATACATATGATAAGAACCTCAGCCAACTATCTAGCCAAGCTAGGACCAGGTAGAGCCAGACATGAGTTGCTGGTGACTCTCTCAAACTCTCTTCCTTAGATCACAAATATAGAGGTTGCAGCGTCTAAAGAAACTAATGAGTATGATCGGAATTCGAACCCCAGTCTAGCGATCACCAAAGAAGAGCGTTACCAACAGGCCACTTCAGCCCTGTTTTCGTTCTTTGAACGTGACTTACAAAATAAAGCAGCGAAATGCGACAACTATAAATTATTATCATCCCAAAAATGACCACAGGATCTTAACTTGGATCCCTCTTTCATTATGATTCTTCTACTTAAAATGGCATGTCTCACAACAAAAGATACGTCACCCTTTGTTGTATGCCCTAGCTCCCATCATGTTCAGAGCAGAGGACGTACCTCTCCCAAACTTGCACAAATCATTGTTTTATAGTATCAGATATCATTTTACATTCACACTAATTCCTTGTTCCACTGACTGGGATTCAAATTCTTTTGTTTGAGGGATCATTCAAGCAGACCTAACTATTAGTTTGATTTTACTCCTGTTCAATGTGATTAATGGGATAACTGGAGCTTCCTCGAAAGACAACCATATTCCTATATTTTCTCACATTATTCTTTAATCTTTACTTTTAACACCATAACAATATCGGTACTGACAAATTCACTGTGGAAGTATTATGGGTTTTAATAAGGTATGAAGATAATGTAAAGTAGCGATACTACTACTACTACTACTACTACTACTACTACTACTACTACTACTACTACTACTACTACTACTTATAATAATAATAATAACAATAATAATAATAACAATAATATAACGATTTTCATAAAATCATGATAACAGTAATAAGGATAATGATGATAATAATAATGATAATATCAATAACAATGACTTAGAATTGTTTGGAGACCACGTCTAATGCATTAAGGTGTCTTCCTTTTGTGATATTTACTCCTCGGCAATTATACCTTGAAGGAGAGGTGACCAGCATGCAGGGAAGGGATCACATCTTGTTTATTAATGGTATTCTTCAAGTTGCGAAGTTTCCTTGGCGAAAGTGTGATCCGTTCGAAGTGGCTTTCTCAAGATAAGGTCAGACAAAAAGATCTTCTACCTCCACCAACGAAGTTTGAAGGAGGTTATGTTTTCACCCCTGTTTGTCAGTATGTCCGTTTATCTGTTTGTAAATAAATTCTTGGCAAGAATTTTACTCATAGTGTGGTGGAATTTTAAGTATTAATTGTTATGTTGGGACGTCGGAATGATATCATTTTGAAGTTTCTAGGATTAGGTCGAGCAAAAAGTCGACCGATTCTGCTTGAACCTTAACCACAAGTTCGCACATGATTGTGACACAAACTTCAAATACGACTACGGTATGAATTGATTCCGGGAAAGGCAAGCTTTTTTCGAGAAATAAGCTGCCTTGGAAGGAGTCTGCACTCTTAGAGTACTTTTCTAGTTTAATAGTTTTCTATCGCTTTTTATCTCAACCTTAAAACATTAATTATTTTTTAAAGTTTTCCTTGAAATTCCATTGAAATAAAACCGTCTTGGGTGAATTCCGTAAACACTATCAAATAAGAAACTTCAAGCATTTCAAAATGCTTAATTTTCCCCTTTCATGTAAATCTCGTCAGCTGGGTTGACGTTTGGATCCTCAGGGAACGATGGTCAAACTATGAACTATAAATAGGTTTTTTATTTTTTTTTTGATAATAATAGTTTGGCAAATTAATCAATAAACTACATGATAATTAAAAAAAAAAAATAAACAAATAAGTAAATCATTCTAAGAAGATTTGTAAAAAATGGACTAAAATTATAATGAATCTTCATTCCCGTCGAAGAGGACAACTGGTGATAAAATTATGTTTCGAGAGTATTCCAACCATTTGTTTGTAAGATTTGGTAGGGAAACTCTTCAAATTCTTGTGCAGGAGATTCCTTGGCACACTGTGGAAGTAATATTAATCTTCATTATCAGCAAAAAGAGCCGTCAACTAGTTCGTTTGAGAAATTTCATCTCATTAAGAGAAACTGGAATTTTTTCAACACTGGCTGGTTGCCGAGAGATATGTAGAATTACGGTTGACGCAACATTCCTAATTCGCTTTAAAGTTCAAAGTCATCAGCAACAAAAATAGTATGTAAAATAAGTCGAAATGAAATAAGTTGTGTTATTGAAAAGATTTTACTCTGATAAGTGAAGCAACGTTAGGATTAAAAAATTATTTATGGCAAAGGTGTTTATATGATAATCAGTACAAGCGGTATGAAAAAACTCTTGGTCTTTAGTCATAAAATTACTCGTCGATTCAGGCTTTTGTAAGTTTCCCGAGATAAGCTGTATATTATTCTTATGCAATATCAGTCTCATCCTATAGATTGAACATGATAAATGTTTTCGTAATGTAGGCATTGCCTTCTTTTGCTGCATCAACTGATCCACAGCTTTGATATTCTAGCCTTAGATGCTACGATTGCCTTCGCCAAAATCATTGATTTTG
Organism: Palaemon carinicauda; assembly: GCF_036898095.1. Classification (NCBI taxonomy): domain Eukaryota; kingdom Metazoa; phylum Arthropoda; class Malacostraca; order Decapoda; family Palaemonidae; genus Palaemon; species Palaemon carinicauda. The sequence continues at coordinate 84,411 of NW_027169646.1, read as the reverse complement.
ACGAAGGAAATTACCTTTTAAACATAAAATCCTTTTATATCCTTTTTATTTGCAAACGCTTTTAAGTATAGTACAGTGCAAAGCTTCTTGTAGGCAAGGGATTATGATCTTTGCAATAATATGCGAAGCTTCAATATTACTTGATTTAATCAATCTCAATGGTATTGGAATGCATGTTTAAAAGCTCTGTTCTTTGAGCGGATTATATTAAGTAGGGTCTATGTTAAATAGCTTATTTTTTATTTGTTTTCGTAATAGTTTTCGTCTACTAAAACTAAACAATTTACACCTTGCAGGGCAGAAAAATGTGATAAATAGTTTTTATATATTTATCTTTAAGATGTAAATAGTGAATTGAAATAATCAATTTTGCTTTTAATTCAAAAAACATATCCTGAAACTTTACAGGAACGGTTTTATTCTCTCTCTTTATGAAACAAAAAATCTATTACCTAAGTTTGGTGATGTGAAATCATAATTCTCAATAAATTAACAATCAGCCTTGCGTAAAAGGATACAATTTTAAAAGCACTAGCATCCTGGGGAGCTTCATATTAAAACCGTGCTTATACAAGAAAAGAATCATAATAAAATAGAACATATTTTGTCATTGAAAACCGCTATATTTTTTTCTTGAACGTTCTATGGAGCTTTCAACCTAATATATTGGCGGAGCTTATCTTGAAGAAAGAGAACTGAGATGTAAAATGTCTTATGAGAATCCTAGGATGAATCGATAATCCTCTTTCCTGTAGTTAGGCGAAACAGAGCTCGAAACAGTATCCTTGTAAAGCAAGAACGAAGAACTGAAACAATACTTCATTGATCGAAAGATCGAACGAGAAGGCCTTCACAATTCTTTATTAGCTAAAATATCCATAAAAAAAAAAAATTATACTTTGATTTCATAAGGAAATGCCTCAATTCTTTGGATAGCGGGTTAAGATAAGTAAATAAGTTCCTCTCTAAAAGATATATAAATGGGAATTTGAATGTCCAAAATCGTAACTTTAACATAATTTCATCTTCGTAATAGAAAATAAAATAAAGCTGTTAGTCCAAGGTGATAAAATTTCGATAGAAAGTTTGTTGAATAACAAATATGTTTTCCCATTCAGTCATGCTTGCAATATCTGAGATACCAGAGACAGATAGAGAAAGTCAAAGGAAAATAGCGGGAGGAGATTTTTGAAGGAGTGATTCTCCTAAAAGAAGAGCGTGAACGATATAGGTTGATAGGAGAAGTAGAATAGTGAAGAAGGGAAATGCCATGGCGCATGCATCGGGTAATAATACAAAATAAACATACACACACACACACAACTTCAAAGAGGGTGAAAACAATATCAGCAATAAGTCAATAGTCCGTTAGATGTCGAACTTGATATGAATTTACAGGCAAGAAGAGTAAACCTTAAACATAAAGCTCATATATCAAAGTGGTAAACAGGGCTGTTGAATGCCTTATTGATTTGAGCATTCAATTATAAAGATTTTTACTAATTTTGAATTGGATTTTAACTTTCAAAATATAGCTTCAATTCACGCACAGTTTCAATTACTTTAGCTACAAAAATCAAAATAAGTGAACCCCTGTTTGAGGTAATGAAGAGGTAATATCACGTAAGATTTTGCTGAATTATTCTGTGAAAACGATGAAATTAAAAAAATTAAGGTCAGTTTAGATGTATCTCCTCGGTTGATCTTTAAACATGCATAATCCAAATTGAGAGAGAGAGAGAGAGAGAGAGAGAGAGAGAGAGAGAGAGAGAGAGAGAGAGAGAGAGAGAGAGAGAGAGAGAATCAAGGTTGGGAGCACTAAAAATACTCAAGGAAAAGTTATAGTGACTTTTGCCTTCGATGAAGCAGGAAGTTAAGATCCAAGGTTGTGGTGGAGATCAACATTTGCTTTTATATTTTTGACAAACATTTTTTTTTTCATATTTTATGCATGCGTTTAATTTGAGTTGCTAAGAGGTTTTTTCTACATAAAAAGGTCATTAAGCCTAATTATCTTAATTTTAAATACCTTCTTGCTGATATTATCTTTGTGGTTTTATTTCCATAAGATAATTTGTTACATTCATAATAATTCGCAGTTTATTTAAACAACCTTATAAAATCAAATGAAAATATAAAACATATATCCTGCACCTTTAATAAAGAATAAGAAAATAAGTTTTATCGTTACTCACGAGACACATACAAAGTCACCCACTCGTCAATATACCATGCACGCAATATATATATATATATATATATATATATATATATATATATATATATATATATATATATATATATATATATATATATATATATATATATATATATATATATATATATACGTATATATATATATATATATATATATATATATATATATATATATATATATATATATATATATATATACATATATATATATATATATATATATATATATATATATATATATATGTATATATATATATATATATATATATATATATATATATATATATATATATATATATATATATATATTTCTTTTTTTTCTTGAGGAATAAAAGCTTAATCCCACTCTGAGAAAAAGTTCCGATATTTAAAGCATAAACAATTTGATTTAAAATAATGAAATAGATTTTGAAAACAATAAAACCACAGATACTTCGTATCTTAGTAACGAGGTGTAACCATTATGCTACTCACACTAAGATATTGACGTGATTGTATTTTTTGTGTCAAAACTCAGAAATCCCCCTCATGATTATCCAAATCATGTACTTGAGCCATTCAGATTGCTTTTATAATTGAATGCATTGAAGGAATCAATGTTTAAGAAAATTCAAGTCTAGAGTTCCTTTGATTTCATGAATATAGAATAATTTCCATTGCTGAACATGCTAACATCATGATAAATGAAGAGATTAAGAATGACGGATGTTTTATTTAACACATTATAATATACAATATTCCCATGGAAAGAGCAGAGAGGACTATATATTACAGAATACAAAATAAGTTGGTATAAGGAAAATGACCGAAGAGGAAATCCTTACCCATCCCTTTCTCTCTCTCTCTCTCTCCTCTCTCTCTCTCTCTCTCTCTCTCTCTCTCTCTCCTCTCTCTCTCTCTCTCTCTTATTATCATACTGAAATTCCCTTCCCCTGACTAAGACATGGCATCATTGGATATGGACAGCTTCCTTTCCCTTGAAGCTATCAAAACAGTCTTGAATAATATTTTCAGCTATTGATCAAATGGATAGATGTGGTGAAGAGGGATGATATGGGTATGTTGGGACTAGGGGAAGGATACACAAGGAATAGAAAAAGATGAAAAAAGTTGACTCGAGCATCCGACCATGTAATTGAGGGAGGTTAATGAGGTCGAAAGAAGATCTGGGACATACTTCCTTTCGAAGAATCTCAACTATTAGAGTATTTTATTAGATTGTGCGATGGGGATATTTTTTCTATCACAACAAAGGATTCTGTATCAAAAGACGAGAACTTGCAGTAGTTGCTGGAATCCTATGTAGGATTCATACTGGGTAATTAGTCTACATATTTATAAAACGTCAAATAAAGTAACAATTAAAACATATAAGCAAATCATTTAAGAAACAATTCATTTAAATGAAACACTAAAAACCGCACCTTAGCCGAATGCCACACCAAGAACAAGGTCCGAAGACTACTTACCTTGTGAACTTGTAACCTACCATGAACGAAGCACATTTACGATAAAAAAAGATATCTTCATTAGTTTCGTAAAGCCAATAATTAGAGCCGACCATGTGATCTCTATCGATTATTTGCAAGATATCTGTGAATAATATTACGTGATTTACATGATACAATAACTACAGAGATCGAATAATTTTACCCCAGTGGAATAAAAGATATATACTCGTACATAGTTATATTTTCAAACAGTTTTGGACAAACACACTCAAACAAACACACACACATACACACACACACACACACACACACACATATATATATATATATATATATATATATATATATATATATATATATATATATATATATATATATATATATATATACAGCTGTTATCATGTAAACGGAACCTTAAGTAGAATTTTTTTTTCAATATATTCACACCAAATCTCTCTCTCTCTCTCTCTCTCTCTCTCTCTCTCTCTCTCTCTCTCTCTCTCTCTCTCATATCAGAGAAGATGCATCACCTTCCAGCTGTTACTCTGTCATATTTGGGGATAGGCCTAAGATGGGTTCATACACACACCAAAATACGTGGGTGGATAATAAAAGAAACACGTAGAGACCATACAAGATTTTCTGAAATTACATACACAATAACATAACTAATGCGGACCAGCTTTATTTACGTTGTTTTATCAACTCGTAAATCTCCATTGATAATTCTGGCTTGGTGTGACGCCAGACATGCATACATATACGACTGTTAAGATGTAAAAGATAATAAAGCAATACTGTGACATCATTCTCCTTCAAATTGGATGGTAATAAATGTTCTCTCAGTTTCCTAATGGCTGCACATACACCGTTTAAAGTTACACTGTGTGTGAAATATAAGCAATGAAACGCACACAGAGACGAATTGTAATTTTGCACTCGTATAACATTGGCAAAGCACTTCATGTTGGAATGCCTTCGTAAAAATTCAGTAAAATACGTTGAATGATCTTCATGTGCCACACCTAAAGGATCGAAAAAGATGATGCTTAGAAATGGTGACCTCTGAATAATAAAAACGACCCAGTGCCCCTCTTTACGATGTTGGTAAGAAGCAAGCGTATTTGCGATAAGTATAATTGGCTTAGGTCTTGTCAAGGGTATCTTGAACCCAGCCAAATAGTCACTGGATACACATCCATAAAAATGCGCCTCATTCCCAAGTTTATTTCTCAAATCAAATTCTATATATCTGGTATTCATCTTACACCTCTCCCATACCACCTCCAGGGTAAAACTACTTGGGCATTTTATCTCTCTTTGGTAATATATTTTCACCAAATAACGATATGGATAGTGGAGCAGTGACCTCCCCCCCCCCACCCTCTTAACACACACACACACGCGCACACACTTATTCTAAAAATGCGTGTAACCGTGTTTTTGTTTATTAATAGGAAAAACTTTCATTAAACATTTTTTCTACCTACTAGTATGAAAATCTTTCATTAATGAGTGTTCACTTATTACAAGCGGTGTATTTATGCTGAAAGAATCCCTAGGAAAACTTTCATGTCTTACGCCCTGACGTCGCAATACACTTTTCGGTTTTGATCGATGGTTATAACTCCCTGGGTTTCTCCAAACAATAAAATAAGCCTATTTTCGTTAATCGGTCGATCAAACGTTAAATTGATCCTCAAGTACCCATTTTTCTCCACCTCGAGAGTATCCATTGATGCAATTCAGGTTTGAAGTTGAATGCAATTAACACCTGTCCACGATCGTAACAATCAAAATTAATTGGGTGATCATAAGTTAAGCCTAAAGATTTCAATGTCTCGTAGTAAAGATGGGAATAATTTTCTGGGAATTGCGACCTTATGTCGTATAAAGTGGAACCATTTAGCGTTACTTCTATATGACTTAAATTATTATGTCCGAAATAAATAGGATTTCTATTCAATACACCATTAAAGCTCTCCATATTAACAATGGTTAGGTATAATTTTTCAGGTATGACCTTATTGAAAGGTAAATCCAACGTTGCCTGAGTCTGATTATGAGCTAACGCGTACGTCCTGTAAAGAGTTTTATTAAAGACAGTTTCCACGGAACTATTAGGATTCGAAAGTGCCCGAAGGAGTGCCAGTAAAGGCGGTGGTCTTGGGATGACTTTATCAACGTGTAGTCTAGCTTCTTGGAGATTAGATTTAAATTCGTCGATAGATGCAGTGGAATTAATGAGCCATGCATTCGGGGCTAATTTCAACTTGATACGAACATCTATGTTATCCATCAAATATTCATCTACAGAGGCAACATCGAGCATGAGTGGGTGAATGATACGTAGTCCTTCTCTTTTTCCCTTAGTCACCCACTCGTTTTCCATTTTGTTCAATTTTGTAAAATAATCAACAGGAAGTACATTTGAAATGGAAGTTCTCTTTTAATCCTGGAAAAGATATCCAAGACGTCCAATTGTTTTCACAGTGTGAGACTTAGCAGTAGTTAATAACTTTATAAAAGACCAGTAATTAAAATGGGCATTTGATTCTACGAGTCTTTCACCGATATAAACCTGGCTTGACTTAAAGATTGTATTCGCCAAAGCATTGACGAAGATAACATCTGTGTCATCACCTAACGCACTTCCATCTGGTGCCGTAACTTTTAAATTAAGTTCTATAGCCAGACTCGCTAATCAATTAGAGTTCCTTCTATGCCATTGATACGAAATTCGAGATAGCAATCAGTGATAGCCCCTCCCAATGTAAGATTAGTAGGGAGAATAAAAGACGTCTGCCGATCAGTCACTGATGTTTCCACTACCCACATCCGTTTGGGTCTCGGAAAACTATCCACGAGGCCAGCAGTAAAATGGGATGTAGGTAATTCATTCCCCACATGTCCAGCAATTCCTGGAGCAGCAGATGCCATTGTCAATGTCTTTGCTCTCACACTTATTTACAGGAACTAAATTACATTGCGCTAAACACGTCTTTATATCCTAAATTCCTACGATGGATTTCCTTTTTATGAACTCTTCTCTTTCAATTTCTTTGAACTTTTTTCCTTTTCTTTCCCCTGCCAGTAATGATGCGCCTCCCAGTCGATTTTAGCACTTCTAGTGCCCTTTGTTTAAGACCAGACTTGAAGTTTTTTGTTCCCTGTTGTAAATCGCCTATAAAATTTTTTCCAAATTCTAAGGTTGACGGTAAGACAGCTTTTGCTACAAAGGGGGTGACTCTTTTAGCAAGTCCAGCTAATAGGCTAAAAATTCCACCTCCCTGTTGTGAACGCCTTGGGGCTCTAAATATCTCAATATCTCCTAAAGACCCTCCACGTTGAAGTTTTATGGGATCGCTAGTAAATATGATACTGAGCTCCTCGGGAGAGGGAGCGATAGACGCAACCCTCAAGGTGACTCATTCATGAATAAACCTACTATCGTTTCCAGAGGCCGTGTAATAGTGTTTTTCCCAAATATCTAACAAACCGGCTTATGAATTTCCATGAAACTACAGCAATGAATGTTTCAAACATTGGCCTAATTTTTGGTGGTACAATGAATTGATAGATGTGCTTGATTAACCGGTTTACTCTTAGAAAAAAGAGGAACTTCTTCCCTTCCTTCAGAGCGTTTCGAAGAAGTGTTACTTAATCACGTAACTGTGACGCAGAGGTTCCCCCAACCCTCCTTCGGTGTTTACACCTATGGCTATCTTAGTACCCCCCCCCCCCTTTTTTCCTTCTTGCCTTCTTTCCTTCATTCCCATTGTTATTAGGCTACCGAGTAAATCCCTGTTAGGAAAGACTGTGTACTGCACATATAAAATGAGCCGGAAGAGCAATAAAATGTGTTATGGTGGTAGATAATGATTATATGGTTTACACAAGTTATCAAACATAATAGAAGAGGTTTAAAACAGGGGTGTGGAATCGCACGGAGAGATATTCTACTCGGACTCCTACAAATTTTAGATTTGCAACTAAAAATTAGAATAAAATTAAAAAAATAAAATTAAAGCAGTAGAAATAGAAAAAAAAAATTTTTCCTTGAGAGTGATGATGAGTAAAATTTATAAGTGTCCATTTCTTGTTTTATTTTTTTTCCTCCCTCATAAATCTATGGTTTCCAGCAATTGTTGATAACATTATTTTGGAAAAGCAAAGCTAATGAATACTTTGATACGAGTATATCAGCTTGGCATGTAGACAATGTCAATGGATTTCTCAAAGTAAGGTTAATTGGTTCATTATTTGAAGTCTGGTATAATTCCAGTGACAAAGTCGCAATGATATTTGTCACATACCTTTTAAGTAACAAAAATAGGTACTGGTACTTATAACGTAAATAAATATATAAAACTATAGGTTGAAATATAATAAATCTTATGTATGTATGAACACACACACACACACACACACACACACACACACACACACACACACACATATATATATATATATATATATATATATATATATATATATATATATATATATATATATATATATATATATATATATATATATGATTTCAAAATTTATCAAATGGCCGATGTCAATGCCCTTATATGAAACATCCTTCAGAAGTCTACCTTCTAAGGAATTAAAGCTACTCTCTCTGGTGAAATTGATATGATATATTATATCAAACAATGCTCTCTGTCATTTTCTTCCTGGCAATTGATGTATCGAGTAACCTGTATTGTATGGAAGAATGAGTCCTACGGCTTAACCTAAAGAAAACTATATTTCTATTGCGTTACCAACACTCGCTTGAAGTGCGAAGTGTATGGCTAGCATGGCTTCTTTCGTCTCCTGTCATAAGACTCATTCCTGATTTTCAATGTAAGTGGGTGGGTAAGATATAAAACGCTGGTCTTGTGTTTAGGTAAATTCTAAAGTCACGAATCACATTACCAAGTATGCTGAACTTTTACTGACAAAGAATTTCGTATTGATTGTGGTAGGTCATATGACAATTATCTATGGAGTTAAACAGGCGTTTAACAATTCGGGGGATGGGAGGTACAGGGGAAGAAACGTTATAACACTGTCACTGAGGGACCTCATCATTTTTGCGAATGTGTGGGTGACTAAGACTGGCTTTAGCCTCATTTTCTTAAGTAAAAAAGTTAATGAAACGTAATTGGCAATGCACAGTATTTCCAAAAATTAGGCCATTGTATGAAGCGCTCCCTGCTATGATATCATGGAAATCCATCAGTTATTTTAGGAGTTATTTATAAAAAAAAAACACTATTACACGGCCTCTGGAAACGATAGTAAGTGCTTGGGTAGTTGCTTTTATATTGTTTTCTGCTTCGGTCTTTATATGAAGAATGCATATTGTGCTACTATCCTCAAGAAAGTGTATTGCTCGTCCTTCTTGATCAGTCAAGCGGATTGATATTGCATCCAATTCCTTTGTCCCTAAGGGGTAATACACATAATTATGATACCCCCTCGTTTTACTACCCCACATACTAAAGCTGTCTAATATATTAACTTTCTTACCCCCTAAATATGATCTTTCAACAATATCCGAATAAACAAGAACAAAGTCCACCGCGGATGTTGGGGAGGGTGGGAAAGGAGCCAGCAGATTATGCGTCTTAATCATGGGTTCCCCTGCGGCGGTTTCAAAAATTTGATATGGTTTGTTTGTATTAAAACCCAAAGTAGCTCCAATTCTTTTTCCAAAATTTATTTTTATGGCCTGAATAGGATCTTTTCTATAAATTGCCTCTCTTGTTTCCTGTCTCTTTGTGAACTTTAGTAGAACTCTCTCTTTGGTAGTCATATTCTAATACACCAGTCGCGGGTATATTTTCGTTATAAAATTCGACCGGGAGGATGTTCTTTAAAGCATACATAATATCTTCTTTAATACTAGATACCATATATCCAGCATCTGTGGATAGAATACTTATTTTTGGTAAGTATGTCTCCCCTGTACGTGACGTTATAGTAGGCTCACCCCCTATGGATATCCGCACCTTTGTAATAATTATTTCTATTCCAGAATCACCTTCACCACTGACAAGGCCATAAATTTCATTGGGGGTAATGAATATTGATTAGTGGTACTTCATGCTCCAAATTATGATCTAAATTTATACTATTCTGAAGCTTATTTGTAAAGTTTCCTGCATTATTTTCAGGGAAAATATCCTTATTACCCAGAGAGGTTAGTGTTACGATATGGCTTTCACCACCCATTGTGGCTGTGAAATGACTGAAAGTATTCTAGTTGTGTTGGGTATATTTAAACCAAAAATATCGTAAGACATTTTATTAATGAAGTCACTATTACATAATTATCCCCGAATGGGGATTACATAACCCAAAGATAAAAGAACAACATGACACACTTTATACCTATTTTTTTTTTCTTTTTCTTTTTTTTGGACAAACAAAATGAAATGAAAAATCGTCTCATTCACAGAATGACTATATTACGTCAAACTTAAGAGTTCAAAGGCACTTACATAAGTATTCTCATTCGCAGAATGAGAATTACAAAACTAAAACATAGAAATACAAGATTTTTTAATTTATCTATTTATTTTTTTGCACACCCTCTCTGCGATGATAAGATTTTTCTTTTCTCCTTAAGGGGTGTCTTTTTTTCCAGGCTACTGTCCTTATTTCATTCCTATATTTCTTCACCTTTTCTACTGCTTCACTATCATGAGTCCGATTTTCCTTCGAGAAGTTGGAAAAGATCTCCGATAAGCAATCAAGATGGGTCCTCTTTAGTAAAGGAATTAATTCAGTCCTTTTTCTCGGTGGGAGGTTATTTAAGAAAAGAAGAAAATCGCAATGTCTGTGTATGTAGGATTTCATTTCCGAGTTTTCCCGACTAGCCTTTCAACAACTTTGGCGATAGCCTCTACATGATACGAGATACCTGACTTTTCCCTTCTCGACTTTCCTTCTGATAATATCAATAGGGAAAGTTTTTGGTATAGCTGTAGGTATTATTTCTGCTCTATAAAAACACCCTCAATTTTTTCACCACCAAGATCTTCCAGATAATAAGTCAATGGTGCCTGACTCTTGTCTACGCTTCTAATTTTGAATATTTCTATTGTATTGAATTTTATAGCCACGATGGAATACAGACCGCCAGAGCCCACTTACAATGCGTACAGAGTGACCTACATCTAGTGCATTACTATTTTGTTTTGGTTTAAACATGCTTGCTTTATACATTTTCCGAAATTGCCGCCTAATGATTTTTGGGTCTGTATATCCATGCACTTCAAGGGGAGTCAGCACCCCTCCCAATCCTCTGTGCGGGGATCTATTATAGTTTTTTATAAGTTGAGGGAAGACGTCAACATAGACGAGGGTATTTCTCAGAGTTAAATGCTTATATATCTTTTGCTTTAGCGTGCGTATAACACGCTCTGCAATGGCTGCTTTGATTTCATATGAGGAGACGCTGTAAAGTTTCATATTTTTTTTTCTTTCAGGTACTTAGATGTAAGTTTGTTATAAAATTCCAATCGGCGGTCAGTAAGAGGCCGACTCACCCCCTGATATTCGGGTAGAGAAAGGATCGCTATTAAGCCTTTTAACAGAGTCTGAGCTTTCTTGTTTCTGAGAGGAACAATCTTGATGTAACGGGAGAAGATATCCATGCAAATAAGAAGATAGTTTATGCCCTTGTTAAATTTAGATAAATGCCGCATATCAGCGAGATCGCAACTGATAATAACTCTTGGAGCTGGAGACACTATTTGATGTCTGGGGAATTTTTTTCTTGTAAGTGTATGCAAAGTATGAGCATCTTCCTTCGTCATATAGTCTTTTACATTACTTACGGTAATTCCCGGGTTCAAAACTCTAGCGGCTTTGTAGATGCATTTAATAACCCCAAAGCTTGATGTGTGAGAATAGTTTTCATATACTCTTTCCAAAATCTTCCTCTTTACGTCTCCCATACTTCAAAAACTACCTCACACGAGGAACTCCCTGGTATATTTGTTCTAAACTGGAGTTTGCTAGGAGTATTTAAACCTAAATCTACAGCAAATGGGAAAAGGGTTTAGACATAACAGCCTTTTTATAAACATTCACAAATATTTTCGATAAAGGTAAACCGAATATTTGCCTTCCTAATAACTCAACTTGAGACATATATCTGGTTCTCACCAATAGCATATGTGAGGCATTTATACTTATATTCCTGGCATATTTACCGTAAAACATAATTTGCGTAATATAACCGAGATATTTTCATGGCGACCCTTAGTTAAGATGTCTACAACAATTTTGTCACGCACAGCCTCGACAAAAACATCATCAAAGATGTATAAAATAGAGTAGACCCCAGCTTCCATATCTATCTCACTCATTGGGTCTACGATATTTGAAAAAGAGAGAGAGTTTTGGTCCAATTGTTTAAAATTGTGTTTAAAATTGCTTTCGTACTTTATTATGAGTTGTTCAACCAAGAATGATTTTCCTGAGTTGGAGAAACCAGACACAATGATACACGCTGGCTCTCTAAAAATGTCCAAGTCTTCTTTTTTGAAACGCTTGTACATTTTAACAGATCCCACATTTAACTGCGCCTTTACTTCAAATGTAATGATACAAGTACCGTGGAATGAATAGCTCCACTAATAAAAAGCAGCAACCCTCTTGACAATACATTTACACAGGGAAAAGCTAACATAGCAATTATATACATTAAGGAATTATGTTTTCTTCAAAATTCCTTCCCTGCCTTCCCTTCCACACCAATATAGAGGTATTTTCATCAGTAGGAGGAAAGTACCCAGAGAGAGAGAGAGAGAGAGAGAGAGAGAGAGAGAGAGAGAGAGAGAGAGAGAGAGAGAGAGAGAGAGAGAGAAACGTGTTTTCTCCTTTTCACGCCAATACAGAGGAACTTCCATCGGTAGGAGGAAAATACCGAGAGAGAGAGAGAGAGAGAGAGAGAGAGAGAGAGAGAGAGAGAGAGAGAGAGAGAGAGAGAGAGAGAGAGAGAGAGAGAAACGTGTTTTCTCCTTTTCACGCCAATACAGAGGAACTTCCATCGGTAGGAGGAAAATACCGAGAGAGAGAGAGAGAGAGAGAGAGAGAGAGAGAGAGAGAGAGAGAGAGAGAGAGAGAGAGAGAGAGAAACCTGTTTTCCCCTTTCACACCAATGCAGATGAAATTCCTTCGGACGAAGGAAAGTAGTCGCCAACCTTTTCTTCTCTCTTTTTCCACAAATTTTGATAAACGGGAGGAAGCGGATCTGGTGGGGAATAAGGTGTTTCTGCTAATTTGGGGAGTGGATTGTTGGTGGGGGCCTCCCTTCCTACTTGCTCATCATCCTTCTTTACAATATCCGGATGACCGTATGAGTAAGAACTATATTGACTTAAATGGTGTCGTTTTGTGTCAAAGGCCGAAAGTCACTTCTTTTCTATCTTGGTGGTGCTCATCTGATCCTGAGCATTTCTAATTGTACGCACAGTGACATAGTTGACTCGATGATCTTCCAGGATTTGAGAATACTGATCATGCTTCATACGAGAATGTATGTGGCCTGGGATACCTTTTACCCTGTTAATCTGCTCCTGGTTGGCATGTAACAGAGAATACATTTTAGGTTTCAACGCTTTCACCTCTGCTATTAGTGTACTACCAGTTTCCGGTTTTAAAAGCCCCAACTCTCCTTTTCTTTCATTGTTAAAAAGCTGGTGATCTACACTTAAGTTGGAAAAATCCATATACGATTTCAGGGGTTCTTGAGCAAACTCCGAATTAAGGTCGGGAACTTCCAGAGCAAAAATGAAACTATCTGTGTCGGTGTAAATAAGTTTGACTTTATCACCATACCTATGCTTGAGTATTTTATAAAAAAAAAGTAATAGAGATCAAACTTGGCCACTTCCAGAATGGCAAATCCTATATAATTAGGCATATTGATGGTAACCTGTGGAAGGGTGGAAGTGCAGATAATACGATCTTCACTCAAGCGAATGCTTGATTTTAGCCGCGGGTTGCGGGCTTCTTTTAAGTAAGTCGCTGGCTTCGTGAAAACTCTACTTTTTTTCCGCGTATTTCAAAGGGTTGAGTAAAGTGTTCCCAAATATGCAGTTACTCATAGCCTTAAAAGCTTTTTTCTCTGTTGATGAGATGGCCGCTGTCCTCGCTTTGATGTTCATTTTGATGAAATCGCTCATGAAAGAACTTTGATTGAATTCATAGATTGAATGAACAGCTTCCAGTTCCAGACCTAAGTCTGTATACAGCTGTAGAAGGGGGAGGGAAATAAGATACTCCTTTTTACTACGATGGGTGCCCATAAGTTATTTGCCCTTTACAGTCATCTGCCCTCCTTCCTTCTCTAGCACATTCTTACAATAGGGAGATAGATTTCTGAAGGCGACTTCTTAATGGGATGAACATAAGGGAAGTTCATCAATGGCTCTATCAACTTCTTCTGAAGGTACTTTTGTAGTGACGAGGGGCCAGTTTCCCATATCCTCATTCGTAATAACATTTTCAATGCCCCTTCCTAAAAACAGATCTTTTTCTTCATCGGAAAGTTTATGAATCTAACCTGTGGGGAGGTTTCTCGTCATGACTGATGCGTATAGAGAGTTGAAATCCGAATATAGAATGTAGGAGCTTTGGTGGTGGTCTGGATTAAAAGAACGGATTTTGAGCGAAGCGAAAAATCTATTTTTGGGTGAGGTAGCCATGTCGTCCTGATGGAAGTTCCTGAAGGGTAGCTTCCTGGGGTATATTTGACTACAGTGATATTCCCAGAGAATTTTATCTTAAGGTATCCAGAATTCTACCTCCTGGAGCGAATATCCCTAAATAATCTCATAGGGATATCGCATAATATCAGAGGACGTATTCTTGACACTTCACATAGCTATCTTCACCCCGAACAGTAATAACGCTTCGAGGGGTTACAGTGACAAGAATCTGAAACGAGAGTGAAAAGAGAGCCGCTCATAAGGCATCTCTCCTATTCCGTTTCCAGTGTGTATCTGATGAAGGCGGTAGCGCCCTCTTTATTCCTTGTAGCGATATACGAGGAGCTACATATACTGTATTATAGGGAGGGGTCAATAAGCCCTTTTACAATAAAAGGAAGGGCGGGTCCATCAGGATGACATGGCTACCTCACCCAAAAATAGATTTTTCGCTTCGCTCAAAATTCATTTTTTGGGCTCAGGCCATGTCATCCTGATGGAAATTTACCAGAGCATTACTGTATCTGTGGATTCTCAATCGGTGCTGTACTCTCAAGGAAGTATTTTCCTGGTCAGTCTAGACCTAGACACCTATCATGTTACCGTCATACATCATTTCATCTAAGCGTGAACTATGTTAGTGCTTCCTGCCCCCTACAGGGAAGAGTCCTACTAGACTCTGGAAAAAGTCTCGAGGAGTACATAATAACTATGGATGACAAAATGACAAGCTTGTATAGTGGTCTCGCCCTATATATTATAAAGCAAAGTTTGTATAAGAGTCACCAATGTCAGTATGAATTTGTGACACTTTCCCCAATGTGACTACTCTTATTACTATTGGATAACAGTTGTATCCGCATAGGAACAAATTTTGCCTCTCTGCCACTATCCCGTTAGGGTACCACATTAACCCTTCCTAAGGAAGGGTTAAGGTGAGTGGACTTTTGATTGAATCAAGGAACAATCTTAGAGACATACCCTGATAAAAATATCCATATATTAATCTAAATGCTCAGTACATTTCTAATAAAATGAGTGTGGGCGAATAAGACGCAGGGTTCACTATGAACTAGTTTATTAAAATTTAATAAACGTACATATCAGATCAACATCTATAAGATTTATAAAATGTGGATGATATGCGTTAAGGGATACATAAAAACAGTCAACAGGAAATATTATTTCATCTACTAGGAAACAGATTTGCCAATTCAATTGAATTATTAATAATAATGATGCAGTCTGTATACTGTTTGTTTACACTAGCGTAAGAAACGCTTGGCACAAGTGTCCGTATTATGCTATAGTTCAACGAAGTCAATGGAACAGTTCGTAAGGACACTTTCGTGGCCTATCGCTTAGTGTGTAATAACATACAGTGACTACACACGCACCCTCTTAATTAATCGTTCCAAATTAATAACACTATTCCTCGCAGATTTAAAACAGAAGGTTAAAGAATTCTACCTGCTGCTACCACAGACCTCTTAAGTTGCTCCACTTGCTTCGCATAGTGCATAAAGAACGCCGTGGTTGACTACCAGTCGGTGTACGAACAAGGATGTTCAAAGTCCATATAATTAAAGAAATTTTATGGAAGAGGCAACTTTCCTCGGATCATGACTAACGGGTGTACTGTCTGGATTCGTTCTGCGAATAACACAGGTGATTTTCGCCCTTAGTTGTAGATAACTTTGAACCCAGGGTTTCTCTTCTGAACAGCAGTCCTCCCATAAAGTCTGAAGTTCTATGAAGATACACCTTCAGGCACTCTACTGGACATAGAAATGCATCTTCCTTCAGAATGCAGATTCTCTAGGAACCCCACCTGTTGGTGGGTAGCTTGTTCTTGGAAAGAAACGTTGGGTCTTGAAATAGATTAAGTTCTCCCTCCAAGAACTGAACGTGGCCTTCCTCTCTAGAGAGAGCCACTATTTCACTAACTCTGGCCCCCAAAGCAGGTACAAGCAGAAATATGACTTTAAATCCAAAACCTTCTAAGCGCATTCCTCATTGTTCATTATTTATACACAATGAAGAATCATATCTAATGACCATGCAAAGGGTCTTTGGAGGCGCTGAAGTGCCAAGCCTAGCATTTGCCTTTGTAGCTCATTAAGAACGTCGTTAGAAAAGTCGACCTGTAAGGCATATGGTATCTGACTTGTCAAGGCAGGCTTGAACAATAGAAATGTGTTGGCTGCTAAACCTTGCTCATGAAGGTGAATGAAGAATGATAAATAGTAATCTGTCGAGATTTCTTTTGGTTTCTTCGCCTTGACAAAGGATATCTGATTTTTCCCTGAAGCCTCATAATGTCTTCTGGTTTGCTCCAAAAGTCTAAACTTACTTTTAACACCGAATATTTTTATCATCGCTAAGGAGGGAAAATCATGAGATGTAGGTTCCGTGTTTTCTGTGATCAAGCGAAGACAATCGACTTCTGTACTCGCTGAGACAGGGGTGGATCCGGTAGCGGTACGAATTTTAGTCGTAGTTCCAATGCCAGAAGGAACCACACACTATTTTGCCACATGTGGGCTACTATTGGTGCTTTCCCTTTGAAGGATCTCAGCTTATCGAGGACCTTCAAAAGGATGTTGTGCGGAGGGAACAGATAAATACTGGACCATCTGTTCCAGTCCAGGGACATAGCGTCCACTGCCTCCGCTAGCAGATCCTCATATGGGGACAAGTAACGATCTATTTTCTTGTTGTCTTTCGTCGCAAAGAGGTCTATCTGCAGCTCCGGGACTTGACTCGAGATGAAGGAGAACTATCCTGCGTCAAGGGACTATTCTGACTCTATAGGTGTAAACCTGGATAGAGCGTCCGCTGTCACATTGTGGAACCCTTGAATGTGAACTGCTGACAGGTGCCATTTCTTCCTTTCCGCCAAACGGAATATGGCCAACATCACTTGATTGATTTGAGGTGACCTCGACCCTTGTCGATTCAGGCATCTCACTATCACCTCGCTGTCTAGAACCAGTCTTATGTGGGTTGAGTGGCGAGGAGATACTTTCTTTAGTGTCAGAAGTACTGCCATGGCTTCTAGAAAGTTGATGTGAAATGACTTGAAAAGATTGGACCAAACTCCTTGGACTCTCATCTGATGAGAGTGACCTCCCCAGCCATCCTTTGAAGCGTCTGTGTGGATAGTTACTGACGGGGGAGGCGGTTGAAGAAGTGTTGATTTCTTCAATTGCTTGGCATTGGCCCACGGCTTGAGAAGCGTTCGCAGTCGAGCCGGTATTGGTCTTATTAGATCTCTTCGCGCGTTTGATGCGTATTTTCTCCAGACTCCTGTTGCATCCTTTAGCTGTGCTCTTAGCACTGGATCTGTTATCGAAGCAAACTGTAGAGAGCCCAGCACTCTCTCCTGTTCGCGTCTTGATATCCATTTGGATTTCAATAGTCTCTTGACAGATCCTGCTATTTCTTTCCTCTTCTTACCAGGAATGGCAAATTGATGTGACTCCAAACTCCAGTGGATTCCCAACCACTGAAATTTTTGAGCTAGAGAAAGTCGAGACTTTTTGAAGTTGATCTTGAATCCCAGATATTCCAGGAACTGAATCATTATCTTAGAAGCTTGCATGCATTCTGTCCTGGATGCTGCCCACACCAGCCAGTCGTCCAAGTAGACTACTACTTGGGCCCCCTTTAGGCATAATTGATGGACGGCTACGTTCGCGAGCTTTGTGAAAATCCTTGGGGCTATGTTTAGCCCGAAAGGCATGGCTGTTAAGGCGTGAAGTTTTCTATGTAACTTGAAGCCTAGGTAGGAGGAGAGGTGACGATTAATTGGAACGTGCCAATAAGCGTCAGACAAGTCTATAGAGATAGTATATGCCCCGCTGGGCAGCAGTGTCCTTATGTGTTGAAGCGTGAGCATTCTGAACTTGTAGTTCACTATGAACTTGTTGAGTGGCGACAAGTGTAGAATGACTCTGAGTTTTTCTGAGTCCTTCTTAGGAACACAAAACAGCCTTCCTTGGAATTTTATGGACTTAATTTTCCGGATTACTCTTTTGTCTAAGAGCTCTCAGACATATTCTTCCAGAACGAGGGTTGAGTGTTGGAAGAATTGAGGAAATTGAGGTGGAGGACTGCTCCAGCTCCAATCTAGTCCATTCTTTATTAGGCTGTGGGCCCAGGGATCGAAGGTCCAGCGATCCCTAAATAGCTGTAGTCTCCCTCCTACTGGAAGTATCTCACTTCTGCTGTTGTGGACCTGAGGCCTTGCCTCCTTGACTGCGTCCTCCCCTGGATCCCCTTCCTCTTTAAGAGCGTCTAGAAGAGCCTCTGGCTGTTCCTCTAGTTTTCGAACGAAAGGAAGAAGTCTGCTTTTCGAAGGTTGGGTTAAAAACTGGCGACTGTGTCGCCACTTGTTGAGGTACCAGCTGGTACGTGGTTGGAGGTTGTGCCACTATCTGAGGCACCGCGGTCACAGGAAGTTGTTGTTGTTGTTGCTGTCGGTAGGGTTTAGCTGGCCGAGAGGATGGCCTAGGCCTTTTTGTCTTCTTCTTGGGTGGGGGACCCTCATCCGGAGAAGACTTTCTCTTAAGATCTAAGCCCTACTTTTTGAGAAGGTTCCTATTCTCTGTGGCGGATTTGTCTACTACCTCTTTAACCACTTCGTTTGGAAAGAGGTCTTTACTCCAGATACAAGAGGAGATCAGTTTCCTCGGTTCGTGTCTCACCGCAGCCGAGGCGTACAAGAACTCTCTACAGGCTCTCCTAGCTTTAATAAAGCTATAGAGATCCTTCGTAACTGTGGCCAGATGGGTTTTGGTCACTACCATGAACATGTCCTGGTTCTTGGGGTCACTTGCCATCGTTTCTAATGTCGCTTGCACTGACATCGATGCCGCAAGTCTTTCCTTCGTCTCTTGCTCTCTACGCAAGAGAACCACCAACAGTTTTGGAAGTTTCTCACCAAACTGACGTTCAGCAATATCAGCTTCCAGCTTCCCGACTGAGAAGGTAAGGTGTACGTCCTTCCAGTTTTCTTGGTCCAAGGGCAAGGTCAAAGATAACGGCTTGCACTCCTCCAAGGAGGGGCATGGATTCCCTGCCTCCACTGCCTTTAAGGCTGTCTTATATCCCTATACCTTGAAGGGAATGGCTCTGGTAGGAGAGGCCACAAAGGAGGGAAGCTTCTTACTCAAGGCTGGCACCTTTGAGTGAAGCCCCTCTCTTTCATCAAGCTCGCTAGTAACGTCGGAGCTTTACTTTAGTAAAAAACTTTGACCTCCTCCTTTGAGGCTGGCTCCTTCCTAAGAAGGACATAGCAGTCCGGATAAGAATCTTAGTTGGGCCAAAATTCCACCTTTTCCAGGGAAATTGCTCCCAACTTTTCTGAAATCACGATCTTCTCGGTTGTCATTGGCATGTGTTCGGCATACCTCCAAGGAGTGGTGTCCGAGCACTAAGGAAGATCCTTCACGTTAGCCGCTTCTGGGGCCCACGGGATGCTGCAAGTCTGCGTATCTCCAGTTTCATTACAGCTTCCTTCTCTTCATTCTTCCTTTGAATTTGTTGGATCATCTCAACAATGGAAGAAAGAGTCCTTCCCAGTTCATCTGGGATTGCCGACGATATAGAGGGAACATGTTCTGGGTCCGGAACCGATGTAACCGACACCTCGTCGATTTCTTCCTTTTTACTTGAGGAGCCTGGGACAGCTCCTCCTATTGACCTTCTCGTAGAAGGTCATTCTCAGTAGAATCTGACACCTCCAACATCTAATCGTCCAATTGGATGTCTTGAAGGGCGGCCGAGACTTCAGAATTTACTGGTTTCTGCGCAGTTGGTATCTCCACCTGAGGCTGAGGGATGATTGCATCAGCCGATGCTTTAGGGAAAAGGTAGGCCCTCATCTTCTCATTTGGAAGGTAGGGGCCTGAGGTGTTTTTCTGAAAACCCCTCACCCAGGTTCGTAACTTTTCCCTGGCAGCATCCCTTGACATCGTCGACTTAGGGTCGTCAAAAGCCTCGGTAATCAGGTTAGAGCATACAGTACAAACCGGAGATCACCTCTGGAGGCTGCGCATGCTGCGTGCCTCCTGCAAAGCTGATGTCCACAGAAGTTCTTACTGCGGACATTACAGAACACACTCCCGCGCTTCGGAAAATCCTCCTGTAAAGAGAAGAAAAATTCATGAGTATCAAGTGAAGGCTCTTCACCTATATTAAAACCTGTAGCTTGTATAGAAAAGCTATAAAAGAAAGAAGGAAAGACACATACTTGTATTTCCTGTCCAGTCAATTGCTGTAACCTCCCAAGATATTAAAACTAATGTTAATTCTATTCAAGAATACCTTATGTAATTTCCTAAACAGAAATTTAAGGTGTAGTTCACACCTTGAAATAAAGTTTTGATATACGGGATAAAATGAATACAGAAAGAACTCACTTTCTATATATTGTACGGTCTCAACAAAAGGCTGTACAAGATAACATTAAGTATGTTGAAGAACTTTAGTGTTATCACAAACTCTGTACTGCAGTTTTACTAATGCAGTGTGTACTACACTACAAATATATTAACTACTGTACATCGCATGCTGTTGTGCCGGCCGGCACTACACCTGTATAGTGCAAAGATATACTACCTTTAACTAATAGGCGGCAGGCCAGTGGTTCTCAAATGTTTGCCAGCCGACAAACAGCTGGGCGTTACCGCCTTCATCAGAGAATTTATTTCATGGTTGTTGGCTGTGAATGACTGCCGCACAACAGAAGTGATCCCCCCCCCCCCCGTCACATTGTGCCTGATAAGATTATACAATTCCTCATCATAGACGTGATCCAACTCAATGTTACTCATTTTAAGAAAGCTGTCAAAAGCGTAGGATGGTAGTGAAACATAGTGCGGTAAATCAAGGCCATACTTACCATAAAGAATATCACGCCACCAAATAAGAATATCCCCTAATAGGCTAGTGTCTACAATGAGGTATAAGAGAAGAAAATCCTTTATTGTTTGGCATATGCCGATAGTCCAAACACGCTGGGTGCGTTTATACTACTTATCCGATAGATGTTATTACCAGGAACACTAGCATATAAAATGATGGCACTTGTGTCAAATTATCATGCTTGAGGTCACCTATTTAGATAAAACAGTTCATAGTGTCTCTAACAACACAATACTTATCATGATATACCTAAGTCTATCATGTACACCCTTCACTAAAAGTCCCTATTAGTGCACTGTCCTTCGCAGTAATCAACCAGCAGGTTTTATTACACTACCTGCAGCTACCACATGAAACTTGATTTCCTGTAATTGCTTCGCATAGTGCTTAAAGAATACCCTGGAAGACTTCCAACCAGTATAGGCACGCAGGTTTTCAAACGACATAGTCTGAAAAAAGTTTAGAGACGAGGCAACTTTTCTCGGATCGTGACCTGCGGGTGTAATGTCAGGATCCGCTCTGCGAATAAAGTAGGTGATTTTCGCCCTTATCTGTTTCAAAGATAACGTCGAACCAGAAGTCTCTCCCCTGAAAAGCTGACCTCCCTTAAAGTCTGAAGTTCTACGAAGATAGACCTTTAGACATTCCACTGGGCAGAGGGATGCTCCTTCCTTCAGAGGGCAGATTCTCCAGGGACCCCATCTCTTAGTGGGTAGCTCGTTTTTGGCGAGAAACGACGGATCCAGAAAGAGATTTAAATCTCCGTTCGTTGTAAACTGAATGTGGCCATCATCCCTTGAGAGGGCCACTATTTCACTAACTCTGGCTCCTGAGGCTAGTGCAAAAAGAAATATCACCTTCTGAGTCAAGTCTTTCAGTGAGCAATCTTCATTGTTCAAAGTTGAAGCCAGATGAAGAACCTTATCCAAAGACCATGAAATGGGCTTTGGAGGAGCTGCAGGTCGAAGTTTGGTGCAGGCTTTTGGAATATTGTTGAAGATTTCATTAGAAAAGTCCACCTGGAAGGCGTATACAATCGGCCAAGCCAATGCAGATTTACAAGTAGTAATTGTATTAGCTGCTAATCCTTGTCCGTGAAGATGGATGAAGAAGGACAAACAGAAGTCCGTAGAAATCTCTTGCGGTTTCTTCGCCTTAACAAAGGCTACCCATTTCTTCCAGGAAGACTCGTATTGTCTTCTTGTAGACTTTGACTTATATTCTTCTAAGAAGTTAATACTCTCTGCAGAAATACCAAAGCTTTTCTTAACCGCTAGGGTGAGAAAAACATGAGATGAAGGTTCTGGGTTTTCTCTGATGAAGCGTAGACAGTTGATTTCTGCACTTGCTGAGTTAGAACTGGTTCCGGCAACGGGATCAGCTTCAGGCGTAGTTCTGTTATCAGAGGGAACTAGACGCTGCCTGGCCACTTGTGGGCCACTATCGCTGCCCTCCCCCGAAAGGATATCATATTGTCGAGGGCTTTCAACAACAGGTTGGTTGGCGGGAACAGGTAAATCCTGGACCATCTGTTCCAATCCACGGATATCGCGTCCGTTGCTTCCGCTAGAGGATCCTCGCACGGGGCAACATACCGGGATAGTTTCTTGTTGTCGCTCGTTGCGAAGAGATCTACTTGCAGTCCTGGGACTTTGTACAATATGAAGGAGATTGATCCTGTGTCTAGGGACCATTCGGACTCTATCGGATTGATCCAGGATAGAGCATCCACTGTCACATTGCGGAATCCTTGGAGGTGGACTGCTGTCAAGTGCCACTTCATCCTCTTGGATAGATGAAAGATGGCCAACATCATTTGAATTAATTGAGGCGATCTTGAGCCCTGTCGATTTATGCATCTCATTGTCACTTCGCTGTCTAAAACCAGGCGGATGTGGATTGAGTAGCGAAGTCTCAGTTTCTTCAGAGATAGAAAAACTGCCATGGCTTCAAGGAAGTTTTTGTGGAAGGACTTGAAGAGTGGAGACCAGGTTCCCTGCACCTTCCGACGATGAGTGTGACCTCCCCAACCTTCCTTCGAGGGATCCGTGTGAACGGTGACTGCTGGTGGAGGTGGTTGCAAGGGTACCTTTCTTCTTAGGTTCTTTGCTTCCAACCATGGCTTGAGAATGGATCGCAGACGATTTGGGAATGGTCTTCGTAGATCTCTTCGATCGTTGTAAGCGTATTTTCTCCAGACTCCTGATGCTTCTTTTAACTGCACTCTCAAAAGTGGGTCCGTCAAAGAGGCAGACTGGAGAGACCCCAACACTCTCTCCTGTTGTCTTCTTGATATTCTTCGAGATTGAAGAAGACTTTTGACCGACCTTGCTATCTCCTTCCTCTTTGTTGTGGGCAAAGAGAGGCAATGTGACTGTAGGTCCCAGTGAACTCCCAGCCACTGGAACTTTTGAGCCGGAGAAAGCCGAGACTTTTTCAGGTTGATCTTGAACCCTGGGTTTTCTAGGAATTGAATAACTTTTCTGGAGGCTTGCATGCATTCTTCTTTGGATGCTGCCCACACCAGCCAATCGTCCAGGTAGGCCATCACCTGGACACCCATGAGGCGTAGTTCTCGAATGACTGCGTTCACAAGCTTTGTGAATATTCTTGGAGCAATGTTCAGACCGAAGGGCATGGCTCTGAAAACATATTTTCTTTTCTGGAGCTTGAACCCTAGGTAGGGGGAAACCTGACGGTTGATTGGCACCTGCCCGTAAGCATCCGTCATGTCTATGGAGACTGTGTATGCCCGTTTGGGCAGAAGGGTCCTTATGTGCTGAAGCGTCAGCATTCTGAACTTGTAGTTCATAATGAACTTGTTGAGTATTGATAAGTCCAGAATAACTCTGAGCTTTTCTGAAACCTTCTTCGGAACAGAGAATAGCCTTCCTTGTAATTTGATGGACTTAGCTTTCCTTATGACTCTCTTGTCTAATAGTTCTTGAACATATTCTTTCAGAACTGTGGTTGATGGTTGGAAGAATTGAGGAAAGCTTGGTGGGGTTGAAATCCAACCCCAGCCCAGTCCTTTCTTGATCAGTCTGTGAGCCAAGGATCGAAGGTCCACCGATCCTGAAAATGGAGAAGTCTCCCTCCTACCGGCAGCATCTCACTTAGAGTGCTGACTGGAGGATTTACTTCCTTGGCCACGACCACCTCTGTTGCCCTTGCCTCTGAAGGGGCGCCTCGAGGAACCCCAAAAGTAACCTCGAGACTTTGGCTTAAAAGTAGTAGCCTGCCTCTCGTAAACTGAAGTTGAACACTGGCGACTGAGAAGCCAGAGTTTGGGGCACCAGTTGAAAGGTGGTGGTGGGTTGTGTTACCGTCTGGGGCACCGTGGCCATGGGAAGCTATTGCTGCTTTGGTCGAGAGGGCAAGCGAGGTCGTTTAGACTTGTTCTTCGGCTGGGGACCCTCGTCAGCTGAAGATTTTTGTTTTAAAGACAAACCCCATTTGGAAAGGAGATTTCTATTCTCCGAGGCGGCTTTGTCTACAATCTCCTTGACCACTTCACTCGGGAAGAGGTCTTTTCCCCAGATGTTAGAAGCTATCAGCTTCCTAGGTTCGTGTTTAACGGAAGCGGAAGCAAACACAAACTCCCTACAGGCCCTTCTGGCCTTGATGAAGTTGTACAGGTCCCTCGTTACCTTAGCCAAGTTAGCCTTGGGGAAGACCATGTACATATCCGGGGTGTCAGGGATACTAGCCATCGTCTCTAGCCCTGTTTGGAGAGACATGGAAGCAGCCAGGCGTTCCTTAGTCTCGTGTTCTCTCTTTAAGAGAAAATCAGTCAGCTTTGGGAGGTCTTCGTTGAACTGACGTCCAGCGATTTCGGCCTCCAGCTTCCCAACTATGAAGGTGACGTGAATATCCTTCCAGTCCTTGTCGTCTGAGGGGAAAGCAAGGGAGAAAGGCTTACTTTCTTCTAAAGTGGGGCAAGGTTTACCTGCCTCCACGGCCTTCAGATCTGCTTTAAACCCTTTGTCCATAAAGGGAAAAGCGCGTTGAGGGTCAGCAACAAACGATGGGTGTTTTTTGATAAGAGCCGACACCTTCCAACTAGTGAAAGCCCTCTCTTACAAAGTTTTGGAAAAAAGGCTTGTGCCTTAGCAAGCTCAAGGACAATTGTCTCCTTGGGCTCCGTCTCTTCTTTAGACGTTGGTTCATTCCTAAGGCGAACGTAACAGTCCGGGTAGGCCCCTCTGCTGGGCCAGAACTCTATTTCCTCCACTGATACTGTGCCCAGTTTCTCCGAGAGGAAAATTTTGCCTGCTGACATAGGTATATGCTCTGCGTACCTCCAAGGGTTAACGTCAGAGAAAACGGGAAGGTCCTTCACGTTCATCTTCTTCGGGGCCATACGTGAAGACACCAACTGCTCAATCTCCGTCCGAAAAGTGGCTTCCTTCTCGGACGACCTCTTCTGTAGGTCCTGCACCATGGAGATCAAGGAATGAAGAGTGCTCGTGATCGAATCAAGCTGAGGTGGTTGAGAAGAAGTTGATGGTGCCGGATCGTCCGCTACAGCTGAAGAAACCGAAGCTACTTCGACATTCTCAACATTCTCTTCAGGAGGGGCAACTGCCTCCTGATCCAACTCTTCCAGGAGGAGATTCTTCTTTGTCTCCTCGGAGACGACAGACATGTTGTCGTCCAAATGGATACCCTCCAAAGTATCCGCAATGTCAGGGTCCTGGGTTTGCTGGACCTGAAGTTGAACCAAGGGGATATCAGGTTTTGTCTGGGGAATGATAGCATCATCATGAGCTCTGGGGAAGACACAATCCCTCATCCTAGCATTAGGAAGGTATGGGCCTGAAGTATTCTTTTGAAAGCCCCTGACCCATTTACGAAGCGTGTCCCTAGCTGCATCCCTAGACTCTAGAGACTTTTGGTCATCAAAAGCCTCCTCTACCAAATTCTCACAAATGGCACATACCTGCGGGTCCCAATACTTGAGAACCCCTTTGGTGATAGAGCAGCGAGCGTGAGCCCTGCACACTCCATGTCCGTAGAAGCTCTTACTACGGACTCTACAAAAGTTGTTCCCGCACTCGGGATGCTCCTCCTGTAAAGAAAGAAAAGCAAATGAGTTTTCCTAGAAATCTTCAGATTTTGACTTGAATTAAGCATTATATTTAGCTTGGATAGGGTAAGCTATAGACAGGAGAGACACCTACATGTGCCTCCTGTCCAGCCATTTGCTATGACCTCCCATATTGAACTAGGCAATTCCTAGGAATTAATTACTGGAAGACATTATCCAAGATATATTAAGTGTCCTCATGACACATCTTCCATTATGCACAATATGGTGGATAAATCTAATGGAATTTAACCATTAATAAAAGAGAGAATCATTTCTCCTAAATGATGGTCTCACAAATGGCTGCCCAGGAACCACATGTAGGTTGGAAAAAAAATTGTTTTTTCAGGGCACAGTAGTAGCTGGCGTCAGTATGCCTCCAGTATTGCCGGTCCCGCCGACATCGCCGGCCCCAACGGCACTGCCGGCCTAGCCTACACTACTGGCCCCAGCGACAGCGTCGGACCACCGGCACTGCCGTCCCCGCCGACACTGACGGCCCGGTCGGCACTCGCCGGGCTAGCCGGCACCTGCCGGGCAGGCCGGCACCAAAGACCAAGGCAAGAGGAGGCAGCGAACTGCCGGCCTAACCATCCATATAAACGCCGGCAGAACTAACTGCTGGCGGCCAGCCCATAAAGAAAGTCAGAAAAAAAGGTAAGGATGAAGGACGGCAAAGGATCAGCTATGCCGGCCAGCATCCCGAAAGAGTGAGCCAGTGGAAAAGGGAATTGAATTCGGGCTTCCACTCAACCATATCCCATCATAAGGAATATGGAAGGCAGTCCAAGGAAGGACTCGAGGGTACACTCAAAGATATGAGGTTACCTGCCGGCAGCCGGCCCAGCCGGCAGTCGATGGGGAAACTCAGGCCAGTTCTACAGACCCCCATAGGGACTATGTAGAACCACGGCCAAAGGTGAAGGTTCATCCAACACAAAAGAGATAGCGGGGTAGGGGGTAAAAGTCCATAAGTAAGGTAATACCCTAAGGAATTACCTAGCCTGAGTGATTCTGATCTCAAAAGAAACCTCAAGTAGTGGAAATCAATTCCCCAGAAAGGGTTAGGTAAAGAGAACGCCCATATGACACACTCTTAGAGTACAGAATCACGTACTAAGGACTTCCACTAAGGAAGAAACCTATCTTCCAGTTAGAAAACCTTAGAACAGGCCTGTCTGCTAGGCCAGGAGAAGGAAACTGTAAAACAATACCTTTAAAGTGGCCTAGGGAGAACTAGCCTCCTGAACAGCAACTAGGCTAACTAGGAAGTCATTTCCCAGAAGCTAGATGCCTAACACAGACTTACTCTGATGTACCGTCCTCCACTCCAAACCCGAGGATTGGCAAAGAATCAGCTATACCAGTACAAGGAAAGGAGAGAGAAACGAAACGCCCCAGTAAATTTTGCCCGAACACAGGTCAAAGCAAAATCAACTAAGGATAGCCTAGGATATTCAGAGGGAAAGGGAATTACTCTTAAATCTCGTAGAGATAGTATTGACTTAAAAAGTATAGGAGATACCAATCTCCCCTTAAAAGACAATACAAGAGCAATCGGGGACATATATCAAGTATACTAAAGCCCTTAGGCTATTACGCCAAAGAGCATAGAGAGACGATCATCGAAACTCTAGTATACTAAAAAGGAAGAGGAAAAAATACACAGTAATATCTTAATTGTATAAAATATTGCCTGAGCTTCAATAAAACTTGACCAGGAAGGTTATATCATGCATGAAGTGTGAATGTGGCTAGGCTAGGAAGCCTGGCACTCGTGAGGCTCGATCATAATAGCCAAAACCACGACAACAATGACATAATATAAAAATCCCTAGCTAAGAAAACTAAATAGCTAAAGTTATTAAAGCAATTAATGCCGGGAATATCGTTCTTGGTAACTAAATGAACAAAAGAACGATCGCGTCCATGACGCCATCCGGCTGCAACAGCTCTTGTTAAGTTAAACATGATCTCAATCCACAAGCAAAACTGGCAAGAGCTTACATTTACACAATTCGAAGATATTACTTAACTTTCCAGATGCTGATGAAGCAGGGGAATCCATCACAATGATGAAAAAGCTTTCAAAATAGCGAGATAACTCGGGAGAACACCGGTCACCGAAGCTACGAATGAAAGAATGGCTTAGGTGGCGCCTCGTGATGGCAATTGGGCGAACTATTACAGTACATTAGGAGAATCGAGTGTTTACCTTTTTAATGACTCTCCTATTTTCTTGCCACTTTTCTCTCTCGAAGTGAAAATCGCCATTTTGGGTGTAAATAGCTGTGAGATGTGTCAAGATACGTACTTACGCGATATCCCTTTGTGAATTTTTAAGGGATACTCGCTCCAGGAGTTAGAATTCTGGATACCTTCGGTAAATACTCTGGGATATATCACTGCAGTCACATATAACCTAGGAAGCTACTTATGATGGAACTTCCATCAGCACGACATGGCCTAAGCCCAAAAAATTATACCGCCTACAGTAAGCCCCAATAAAATTATTAATAGGACTGGCATGGTCATGATATCTATGTTTATCACTCCCATATTTGCATGATGTCTTACACAATTGGCATACGTCCTGCTCAAGGAATGTTCTCTCATCCTCCGCCATCATATGAATGGGGAAAGTTTGCCATTGCATTCTTATTGACGCCCAACAAGCATTAAGATCTGACAGAAACTTGTCATCGCAATCGTTTCCGCAGTAATAACTAGAAGCCACTCTTTGTCCTCTGCAATCGAAAATGATGTTGCAGAACGCTATTGATTCATGTATTGCCTCTACGCCATATGCACCGGGTGATTTTTCTAAAGCTGATTCCATATCAAAGACGCAAATATAGGAAAACTTTTGTGTCTTATGCTGATTTCTATATCTTACTATACTTCCTACAGGGGGAAAATTCAGCGTTACAGCAAGATCGCAACTGGCTTCATGCTGTTCTTGCTTAGAGATTGCCGATTGCTGTGATAGACAGTTATGGCAAAAGTAAAGAGGGTTGGAAGATCTTACCCGGGCAAAGGATTTCACGAAGGAATGGAAATCTTTAATGAGACATGTATGCTTTCCATCTAAACGGAGAAGTGGGAGAATGGTTGGAAATTTTTTCATTCCTCACCTCGACAATTGAAGCGGGTCTCTCCATTTCGTAAACATAAATGGAGAGATGATTTACCAACTCAAGGTGTGAAATTGTTTCCCATTGGATGGGAAAGGAAAGTTTACAAAAATTAACATATTCCGAGCAACGTTGAATACTATTTACAGTGCGGGAAATATTTCCCCAGTGTGGAATTGGCTGTTGTTTAGCAATAAAGTAGGCAGCCAGAGAGTGAATTAGACAGAAGTTCCCAATTCCAGAGGGATTAAAATCTTTCTAGCTCCCGCAGACTTCTTTCTTTTGGAAAAATGTATGCACCTATTCCAGACATTACGGCTTGATGGTGAAAAAAGAGTTTGAAGTTCTTGACACCTTTAACTGTCCACCAACTCCCCCTTAATTCACTGGTTATTCGCGGGAATTTTTTTTCAATAGTACTTTCCCATTTATCTAAGAGCGTATCGATTTCACTAGCGTTAAT
Organism: Palaemon carinicauda; assembly: GCF_036898095.1. NCBI lineage: Eukaryota > Metazoa > Arthropoda > Malacostraca > Decapoda > Palaemonidae > Palaemon > Palaemon carinicauda. The sequence goes on along the minus strand of NW_027169646.1, from coordinate 54,406 downwards.
AATCGTTGCTGGGGCCAAAGCTCCATAGGCTCATTTTCCGTTTCCCCCAATTTTTGAAAGTTTAACTTGCTCATAGTTGAGATCAAAAGTCCTACAATCTTTGCTGTAAATGTTTTGTTTCGAAAATATTCCCGTATTCCCACACTAAATTCATCCACACAAATTAACATAAATAAGGATGGGCCACCTACTGAGGGGGCGGTGAAATCTTCAATAACGTACAGGTGGTTGAAAGAAGTGTCCCTGTTAACGAGGTTCAGCGTCTGTCCCGTAACAGGTGTTAAGGGGGGTCTCCCAGGTGTTAGAGGCGGTAAACGTGAAAAATCGCCTCTTGAGGATGTTGAAATTGCGTGATGAGTCGGGGTTTTATCAAGGCAATTTCCCTCCGGTCGTAAGCGCTGGAACGAGAGAGAAATGGTGCTGGTGTAGTGTATTTGAAAGGTCTAAGTCAAATTATAAGCGCACATTGTAAAGCCAAATTGTAAACACGCATAATGATTATAAATGCACAAATGTAAACTACTGAATCCCCATCAGAGATCATATTCTACTTTGACCATTCCTTTCTGACTAACTTACAATAATCCTTAGGTTGATGTATTTCGAAAAAGATATTGTTACTATACATTACATTTTTTTTATATTAAACAGTACTTACTTGTGGGATGTTTTTTTCTTTTTTTAATAGGGAGATGAGAATCGCTTTTTTCAAATTTCCTTTTCACATCCCTCTTCTCTGAAAAAAAAGAAAGAAAATTAAGTAGCAAATTCACTGACACTCAACATAAATCGCAATATACACTTCATAGATATTTTCGAAATTTCACTGATAAGTCTATATTATACCTGGTGAGGAATTTGCCATGCTGGAAAATCACGCTTGTGTAACTGCACGGTGTAACGACACGGGGGAAGTGCTCACACCAAACTGAAGAAGCTGTGTCCGAGGGAGGCGGTGTCAGATATCAACGTTTAAACCGTAGAAAGTGGTGAGCGAATCCTTCAAACTGTAGGCCTGAGTGCGTGTGTGCGTTTGTGTATAGGCGCATATAGCTTACACCTCGACCTTTGCTCCATATCGCTGAATTTTTCAAGATAGAAGAATGGAAAACTCCTACAATAACGATGCCCATCTTCTGGGGAGGAGATTTGCTACATCCGAAAGAGTAAGTTTTTCAAAGTATTTTTCCAAAGTGAAATTATGTATAGTGTTATATATTTTTATAGACACCCTACTCTCAGAATGTATTTTACAAACAGGTGAAAGTGAATGTATCTGCAGTTATATATATCTTTTATAGAACCTCAACTCTTTAATACATGTTTTTAATAAGAGGTAAAAGTAAATGTATTAAATGTGTTTGCAGTGATATATATTTTATAGACCCCAACTCCAAATGTTTTTTGACAAAGAGTCGAAAGTGAATGTATTTGCAGTGATATATATTTTTTCATAGGGGCTCAACTCTACAAATGTATTTTGTAAAGAGGAGAAAATTAATGTATTTGCAGGTATATATATCTTATCATAGACCCTCAACTCTCCATTATAGTTTGCAAAGAGGTGAAATTGTGTGTGTGCCTTGATTATTTTTCCAAAAACTTATGTTTGAATGTTTATTCCCCTAGGAGTGTATACACCTTTGCTAGATGAGGCGCTCATTCGGCGAACCCTGGAAAATGGAATAAAAATTAAGAGGTACCTTCATGAGGGTATACAGGAAGGAAAGGCAGGCACGGAGCAGCTGGTGAGGCATCTGGGCACCTATACGGCGAAGTCCAAACAAAGCATGCTACCCTCGACGGTTAGTGAAGAAATCATTACCACCATCGAAGTTCAAGAGAGTTCCGTACAGTTCATAAAAAACGCTCTCAAAGCAAATCTTCGGCGAGACAAGATCCATGG
>NW_027169646.1:32500-42500 GCF_036898095.1 Palaemon carinicauda | reverse complement strand
CGGATCGTGACCTGCGGGTGTACTGTCAGGATCCGCTCTGCGAAAAAAATACGTGATTTTCGCTCTGTGTTGATCCAGAGATAAATTTGAGCCTGATGTTTCTCCCCTGAATAGTTTACCACCCTTGAAGTCTGAAGTTCTATGAAGATAGACCTTCAGGCATTCTACTGGACATAGAGATGCATCTTTTTTCAGAGGGCAGATTCTCCAGGGACCCCACCTGTTGGTGGGTAACTCATTCTTGGCGAGAAACGTAGGATCCGGAAACAGGTTCAGTTCTCCCCCATCCAGGAACTGAACATGACCTGCCTCTCTCGAGAGGGCTACAATCTCACTAACCATGGCCCCGGACGCGAGTGCAAATAGGAAAATAACTTTTTGTGTCAAATCCTTTAACGCACACTCTTCATTGCTCAACAGAGAAGCGAAATGAAGAACTTTATCTAAAGACCATGAAATGGGCTTTGGAGGTGCTGAATGTCTGAGCCTAGCGCAGGTTTTCGGAACTTTATTAAAGATCTCGTTACCTAGGTCGACCTGTAAGGCATATAGAATGGGTCTTGTCAAAGCAGACTTACACGCTGAAATCGTGTTAGCTGCCACCCTTGACCATGGAGATGGATGAAGAAAGATAAGCAGAAGTCTGTCGAGATCTCCTGCGGATTCTTCGCCTTGACAACGGCCACCCATTTTCTCCAAGATGACTCATATCGCCTTCTAGTAGATTTGCACTTATATTCCTCTAGGAAGTCTATGCTGGCTTTCGAAATCCCGAAACGCTTTCTCACCGCTAGGGAGAGAAAATCATGAGCTGCAGGGTCCGGGTTTTCTGTAATGAAGCGCAGACAGTCGACTTCTGGACTCGCTGGGTCAGAACTGGATCTGGTAGCGGTACAAACTTCAGCTGTAGTTCCAATGCCAGGGGGAACCACACGCTGTTCGGCCACTTGTGGGCCACTATTGCCGCTACCCCCTTGAAGGATCTCAGTTTGTTGAGGACCCTCAACAGAAGATTGTGAGGAGGGAACAGATAAATCCTGGACCATCTGTTCCAGTCGAGGGACATCGCCTCCACTACTTCTGCTAAGGGGTCCTCGTACGGGGACACGTACAGGGGCAACTTCTTGTTGTCTTTCATTGCAAAGAGGTCTATCTGCAGTTCTGGGACTTGATTCAGAATGAAGGAGAATGATCTTGCGTCTAAGGACCATTCCGACTCTATCAGTGTGAGCCTGGATAGAGCGTCCGCTGTCACATAGTGGACTCCTTGAAGGTGAACTGCCGACAGGTACCACTTCTTCTTTTCCGCCAATCGGAAGATGGCCAACATCACCTGGTTGAGAGGTGGTGACCTCGATCCTTGTCGATTTCGGCATCTCATAACTACCTCGCTGTCCATCACCAACCTTATGTGGATCGAGTGACGCGGGGAGACTTTCTTCAAGGTAAGGAGCTGACAGTTCTAGAAAGTTTATGTGAAAGGTCTTGAATAGCTTGGACCAAGTCCCCTGGACTTTTTTCCGATGAGAGTGACCTCCCCATCCCTCCTTCGAGGCGTCTGAGTGAATCGTCTGGCTTGGGACCAAGGCCTGAGAAGAGTACGTAGCCGAAGCGGAACTGATCTTCTCAGATCTCTTCGCGCGTTTGATGCATAACTTCTCCAAACTCCGGTTGCATCCTTTAGCTGTGCTCTTAGCACTGGGTCTGTCACTGAAGCAAACTGGAGAGAGCCCAGTACCCTCTCCTGTTCGCATCTTGATATCCTTTCGGAATCTAGAAGTCTCTTGACAGAACCCGCTATCTCCTTCCTTTTCTTTGCCGGGATGAAGAAACGGTGTGACAATACGTCCCAGTGGATTCCTAGCCACTGGAACTTTTGAGATGGAGAAAGTCGAGACTTTTTTCTGTTGATCTTGAAGCCTAGGTACTCAAGGAACTGGATCACTTGACTGGAAGCTTGCAAGCATTCTGTCTCGGATGCTGCCCACACCAACCAGTCATCCGGGTAGGCTACTACCTGAATTCCCTTTAGGCGTAATTGTTTGAGAGCTATGCTCGCAAGCTTCGTGAAAATCCTTGGGGCTATGTTTAGCCCGAATGGCATGGCTCTGAAGGCGTATAGTCTTCGTTGTAGCCTGAACCCTTGGTAGGGGGAGAGTCGACGGTTGATTGGAACGTGCCAATAGGTGTCTGACAAGTCTATAGAGACGGAATATGCCCTCTTGGGCAGTAAGGTCCTTATGTGTTGCAGTGTTAGCATCTTGAATTTGCAATTCACTATGAACTTGTTGAGTGGCGACAAGTCCAGAATGACTCTGAGCTTTTCTGAGTCTTTCTTGGGAACACAAAACAGCCTCCCTTGGAATTTGATAGACTTCACCTTTCGGATCACATTTTTCTCCAACAGTTCTTCAACGTACTCCTCCAGAACGGGGGTGGAGTGTTGGAAAAACCGAAGGGACGGGGGTGGAGTGTTGGAAAAACCGAAGGGACGGGGGTGGAGTGCTGTACCAGCTCCAGCCCAGTCCATTCTTGAGTAGGCTGTGGGCCCAGAGATCGAAGGTCCACCGATCCCGAAATTTCAGAAGTGTCCCTCCTACTGGTATCATCTCACTTGGATTGCGTCCTGAGGTCTTGCCCCCCTGACCACGACCACCCCTGAATCCCCTTCCCCTTGAGGGGCGCCTAGACGAGCCTCTGGCTGCTCCTCTAGGCTTTGCTCGAAAAGAAGTAGACTGCCCTTCGAACGTTGGGGTGAATGCCGTGGACTGTGTCGACACAGCCTTGGGTACCCACTGAAAAGTGGTCAGGGTTTGTGCCACCATCTGGGGCACTAGAGGCAATGGCAATTGCAGTTGCTGTTGCTGTCTAAAGGGCTTGGCTGGCCGAGACGGTAGCCTAGTCCTCATAGTCTTCCTCTTTGGTTGAGGACCCTCATCCGGAGAAGACTTTCTTTTGATAGCCAGGCCCCACTTCTGGAGAAGGTTTCTATTCTCCAAGGCGGCCTTATCAACAACTTCTTTGACCAAATCGGTAGGGAAAAGGTCTTTGCCCCAAATGTTGGAGGAGATTAGTTTCCTTGGCTCGTGCCTCACCGTCGCCGAGGTGAACATGAACTCCCTGCAAGCTCTCCTCGCCTTGACGAAGCCATAAAGGTCCTTCTTCACTGTGGCCAGATGAGTCTTGGCCACCACCATGAACATTTCATGGACCTGGGGGTCACTTGCCATTGTCTCAAGAGTAGTCTGAAGAGACATTGAGGAAGCCAGTCTTTCTTTTGTATCGAACTCTCTCCGCAAAAGAAAGTTAGACAGCTTAGGGAGGTCCTCGCCGAACTGACGTCCGGCAATATCAGCCTCCAACTTCCCAACTGAGAACGTAAGATGGACGTCCTTCCAGTCTTTTTTGTCCATAGGCAGGGCCAGCGACAAGGGTTTACACTCCTCCATGGAGGGGCAAGGCTGGCTGGCCTCGACTGCTTTTAGTACAGCCACAAACCCTTTCTGTAAAAAGGGGAAGGCTCTAGCAGGAGAGGACACAAAGGAAGGGAGCTTCTTGCTCAATGCAGCTACCTTTGAGTTAAAGAAGCCCCGCTCTTTCATCGAGGATGAAAGCAGAGCTTGAGCCTTAGCATGGTCCATCACTATGACCTCCTTCGGCTCTGTCTCCTCCTTTGAAGCTGGTTCCTTCCTCAGCCGGACATAACAGTCCGGATATGATGCCTTGCTGGGCCAGAATTCCACCTCCTCTAGGGGAACTGAGGCCAACTTATCCGAGATGACGATCTTTCCAGTCGTCATCGGCATGTGCTCAGCATACCTCCATGGGTTAGCATCTGAGCACAAGGGAAGGTCTTTCACATTGAGCCTTTTATGGGGCCCATGTGATTCTGCAAGGCTCTGCATTCGCAGTTCCATTGCAGCCGCCTTCTCCTGATTCTCCATCTGCATTTGTTGGATCATTCCAACAATGGAGGAGAGGGCCTGTCCCAGTTCCACTGGGAGACCGGCCGATGTTGAGGGAATAGGCTCCGGGATCTGAACCGGAGTAGCCGACATCTCGTCGACCTCTTCCTCTACAAGGTCTGGGGCTTGAACTTCATCCTGGGCTTCTGCCAGGAGGTCTTCCTCCAGACGCTCCTCCACGTCAGACATCCTGTCATCTAACTGGATGTCTTGCATAGCGACCGCGACTTCAGCATCCACCTGGATCTGAACTTGGGGGATCTCCTCTTGAGGCTGGGGAATCACTGCATCAGCTGATGCCTTAGGGAAAAGATACGCCCTCATCTTCTCACTTGGAAGATAAGGTCCAGAGGTGTTCTTCTGGAAGCCCCTTACCCAGGTACGAAGATTCTCCCTTGCACTATCCCTTGATTCCGCCGTCCTAGGGGAATCAAAGGCCTCAGTAATCAGGTTAGTGCACACAGTACATACCTGAGGGTCCCAATACCGGAGATCACCCTTGGAGACAGCGCATGCTGCGTGTCTCCTACAAAACTCATGTCCGCAGAGATTCTTGCTACGGACGTTGCAGAAAACACTTCCGCACTTCGGAGGGTCCTCCTGTAAAGAGAAGAAATTTCCATGAGTATCAAGTGAACTATGTATCACTGGATATGCATAGTATAGCATAACATCCAGAAAGGAAAGACACACACTTGTGTTTCCCTCACAACCAATTGTTGCAGCCTTCCAGATAATAAAATCGAATGGTTAATCTCTTCTAGAATAACCAATGCAAAGTTTCCAGAGGAAACAGGTGGAGCTCACACCTAAGCAATGATTTCAAAATCCTGGATAATAGACAAGAAAGAACTCACTTTCTTATCTGTAGGGCCACAGCAAAGGGCTGTGCAAGAAAACACAAAAGTGTTAGAACACACAGTGCTGTACGAAAACCTATACTATAGTTTTATTCTTACAGTATATGTTATACTGAAGAATACTGGTACAGTATAGGAGGTTATGTGCCGGCCGGCACTTGCCGGCCGGCCACACTATAACTAGCTTTAAAGTATACTACTTAACAGCTATAAGGCGGCAGAACGCTGGTTCAAATGCATGTGCCAGCCGGCAACAGCCAAAGTCGGCCGGCAATGACTGCTGGCCGGCAACTACACAAGGTAGTACCCGGCTGCCGGCCACACTCTTGGCAACCAGCAGACAAGGGCTGACATTAGCCGGCCGGTAAAGGTACACGACCGATGCCAGTCGGCGGCAAAAGAACCAGGGGACTACAACTGCCTGGCTTCCGGCCTCATAGGCCGGCAGCCGGGTCGGGTACAGCACTTGAAGAAAAACAGAATGGATGCCGGGATAAGAGCGTATACTACCTCCAAGCCCGGCAATCCGAAAGAGTGCATATAAGGAAGGGGATGGATGAGAGACCAAGGGAGGTCCGGGCAGCACTCAAAGCAGAAGACCCTTGCCAGCCGGCAAGGGACTGAATCAATTCCACATCCTAACCTATCCTAGGTCCAGATGTAAAATGACGTAGAGTACTGTAATGGCTAGGCCATTACGGAGATAGAGGGGGAAGGGACAAAGAGGGTCCTACCAACCTTGCTTTAGTGAAGGATCACCCGCAGCCAAGAAACTCATCTTAGCCTAAGGGAGATCCAAGGAGGGAGGCCAGCAATACTTGCCAGCTCCCAAGAACCAAAGCAAGGAAGGTGTTGCTACTCGCAGGGAAAGAATCTTATCCTCCCCCGAGAACAGCAACAAGGACTAGTCTGGTAGATCACAAAAGAAGGAATCATCTCGTACAGAAACCTTTGGTAGTGACCTAAGGAGGCTAAGCCTCCTATGTCTGTGTCAGGCCAGCGAGGGAGACTCTACCCCAAGCCAGACAAACACAGACTCAGACTAAAAACTCTGTTGTTCTGTCCCTCTCTGAAACCAGACTTACTGGAACAGGAAGGTACAGTAACACCCCAGTATAGTTTTATCGAAAATAAATTCGGAAAAAACCACTTAGTGATAAGCCCAAGGCTTAAACAGAGGGAAAGGGATTGCATACCTTCTCCGAAGAAAAGAAAGCAACCGGGGAGTATGAGAAAGTATACTAAGGCTCCATAACAAACTTAGCCTAGGCACCAAGAGAATCGATTACCTAAATCACCGAAACTCACTCGTATACTATCTTGGAAAAATTCAACATAATCTTAAATGTATGAAAAACAGCCTGAAGATTCAATAAAATTTTAATACACTCGGAAAAACCAAAATCATGCATGAAGTACTAGGACCAAACGACTAGGCTACATGGCCTAGCGTAGTCCAGAATTGGCGAATACTTCGCCAAAATAACACTAAAGCACGAAAGGAAATCCTATGTAACGCTAAATAGCTAAAATTTATTAAAGCAAAACAACCGGGAATGTCGCTCTGGCTAACTAAACTTATACCTAGCGAGCGACAGCGTCCATGACGCCTCCGGTAGGCTACGGCTCTTGTAACAAAGATTAAACCTATTAATCACTTAAAAAATTACCAAGAGCCTACATTTATACATAAAAGACATGGTACTCAACTTATCAGAGGCCGACGAAGCTGGAGAAGCCATGAAAAGTAGAATAAATCCAAGATTTGCGAGAAACACAGGAAAAAACACCGAGTTGTTAAGCTACGCAAAAAGGAATACAGATGGCGCCAGGATTGGCGCCAGGCACGCTTATGAAACGGGAGATAAGGAGCCTTGGGGGCGGCTCCCCCTTTTTCTTTCCCGATTTCGTTTCTTGCAAATTGACCCCTGCGATACGTAATCTCTGTTCGGGGTGCAGATTGCCATGTGGCGTGTCAAGAATACGTCCTCTGATATGTCGCGATATCCCTTTCACGAGGGATATTCGCTCCAGGAGTTAGAATTCTGGTACCTTAAGGTAAATTCTCTGGGAATATCGCCGTAGTTGTAATATACCCTAGGAAGCTACCCAATAGGAACTTCCATCAGGACAACATGGCTTGAGCCCAAAAATATATATATATATATATATATATATATATATATATATATATATATATATATATATATATATATATATATATATATATATATATATATATATATATATATATATATATACATATATATATATACATATATATATATATATACATATATATATATATATATATATATATATATATATATATATATATATATATATATATATATATATATATATATATATATATATATATATATATATATGGTACTAGGACGGGATGCCGAATGCACTATTACTGACAGACAAGATGCCGAACCCAAGATGCCGGAAAGACACAAAACCGAACTGTTATGGAACCGAACGGTCATAAAGCCGAATGGTTAAAAAATAAGGAAAAAGATAGTGAACATTAAATACTCCATTCTGACACTTCGGTCACTTGAATTTGTACTAAATACTGATTCAATATTTATTACTTAAAGTTAGCAATGGCCATAAACATTGTCTAAAGTGAAAAAAAACATCCTCTTATCGATGTATTTGGAAAGTTTTTTTCTTTTTATTGCTGTTTATTGTCACTCGCTTGAAGTCCACTATTATTGAATCGGGCTCTGGAATGCCTGTGTTGTTAAAAAATGTAAAGATCTCGTCATATGTTTTCTCATCTTTGTTACTTGTTATGCAATACACTAATGGCAGGGAGTTGGTCTCCGAAATTATTGCATGTATTGTATAGAGCTGTTTCCCGAGAGGAGCTGAGTCAAAGATGCCATTGGCAAAACATGTCTGTTTTCTCGATAATAATTTTAAATTCTTCTCTTTCGAAAAAATGGTAACAGTTAGAGTTTCATGAAAACGAAAGTTTTCTCCACGCGTTATGTTGAAATCTTCACTATCGTTAACATTTCTTACATGTCTTACCATTCGTCCTAAAGTTTCTCTTTTTGGCAGGGAGCCACAAATGCTTAGAGGTAATTCATCAATGGTTTTATTAATTACACTGCTTGTAACCTCTTCTGCCTGTTTGGCTCTTGTTTTCATATCATCCAAAGCTTTTAGTACACGTTTGTGAGCACTATCTGGTGGATGTGAATGATCTGAAGAACTTTCTGGCCGAGTAGCATTCGTTGTGATTATTCTTCCTTTACATACTTTTCTTTTCTTGCATCTCCAGTATATGGTATCATTAACTTTTTTATCAACAATGTAAGTATATCCATTGTAAAGGAGCCTCCAGCCACCACATCCTGTCTTAATGAACTCCACTGTCAAACTGTATGGGTGACTTGGTTTTATTTATATTTTCAAAATTTCTTTCTGTCATTAATTTTTAACTATTCGGCTTTATGACCGTTCGGTTCCATGACTTCGGTTTTACGACCGTTCGGTTTCATGTCCTTTCGGCTTTGAGTCTTTTCGGCATCCTGTCTGTCGGCAATAGTGCATTCGGCATCTCGTTCGTACACGATATATATATATATATATATATATATATATATATATATATATATATATATATATATATATATATATATATATATATATATATATATATATATATACAGTATGTGTATATATACAGTATATATATATATATATATATATATATATATATATATATATATATATATATATATATATATATATATATATATATATATATATATATATATATATATATATAAATATATATATATACATGTTTATATATAAATACATATATATACATATATATATATATATATATATATATATATATATATATATATATATATATATATATATATATATATATATGTATATATATATATATATATATATATATATATATATATATGCATATATATATATATATATATATATATATATATATATATATATATATATATATATATATATATACATTTGTTTATATATGAATACATATATATATATATATATATATATATATATATATATATATATATATATATATATATATATATATATATATACACACACATTATGCGTCGGTTTACTGCATTGCATATCCTGGCCCAGACCAGAGTGTCCCTCATGTATTATACACTAAAAGGGGCACGTGCGTATCTCCTCCTGGAATGAGGAGCACGGTAGGGGGAGGGGGCTATAACTGTCCCAGGCCATTGATCAGAGAAAAGATGTACTAAATGAACTCTCCATACTGTGCAGTGAGGGCCTTAACCTTCTTAAAAGTATCATGACTTCTGAAATTGAGTAAACGTGAATCCTTCCCTGGTGTAGATAGCCGCAATATATTAGTGTTAGCATACTGAAGGTGGTAGAATTCTATCGTTGCCTTATGACGACGGCAGTAGAGTCAGTGTACCTGTTTAAAATAATCCCCTCCAAATCTTACCCCCCCCCCGGTAGTTTGAAACCAGTTTCAGGCTACCCCGGGGTAATTTGAAGTCGGTTTCACGATACCTCGTTGGTTTGAACTACCCCCCCCCCCTTTTTTTTGCTTAGTATCTCATCATTTATGAATATAAATCAAATGCTTTTGATCAGAGTCAACGCAAAATTTTTAGGTTACATGTCTATACATGTACGGTTTCCTCTATTTGTAGCATTTATTGATGCCATGTGTTTATCCGTTAATTGTTCTTTGTGATTATTATTCTCCTACGGCCATCCTTTATGTGTGTTTCTTTCTCCTTCTTTTTCTCAAAACGAACTTAAGACACATTCAGTGAGTAAATTTGCATGATGCATTATACTAGTGCACATAAGTCTAGCGTTCCTTAATTCACCGGGATTACCACAAAGAGGACTATAGTTACAATGACCATTTCGCGTCCTTGGGCCGCATATCAAACCCCCTTTTAAATCTGATTATCTTGTACGAGGTAGTAAGCCTTTGATCTCTAGTGTGTTGGGATTTACAGCATATAAACAGAGGTTAACCCGATCACAGCATCACTTGTCCAAAAAGTTATCAGTATGGCTGCTGAACGGAAATTGGACAACCTCGATATCATCTCTCTCTCTCTCTCTCTCTCTCTCCTCTCTCTCTCTCTCTCTCTCTCT
>NW_027169646.1:10000-17500 GCF_036898095.1 Palaemon carinicauda | reverse complement strand
TTCCTTATATTCTAGCAAGGAAGTAGGAAACAAGAAGGAGGTAGCAGTGATGATAGCAGTGAGAATGAACGTGATGTGTGTAAGACTGTGTTTATGAGAGTAGGTACCTCGGTGTGAAAGGTTCAATGAGCATTGTAGTAGGGATGTATACGAGTTTTTCAAGGAGTATGAGAGGTATTGTCAGGATAAGTATGGTGATAGTAAAAGAGTTTGGGCTAGAGAGTTAGGAGAATATTTGACTGGGTATTTGTTGACGATGTATGGAGTGATAATGAGTGTAGGGGACGTTGATTATGAAAGTGTGAAAAAGAGAATAATTGAGCAGGTAAAAACGTATGAAAGGGACTGTTAGGTATAAGCGTAAGAATGATTTTGATGAGGCAAGGATGAATGCAGGAGAATCTATATCAATGTACGTATGTCGGTTGGAAGCGTTAGCTAGGAAGAAGTATGGGGATGAAGGCATAAATGAGAATAAGGAGTTAATGAGGAAGTTTTTGGCAACAGTACCTGAGAATGTGTGTGAATTTATTAATTTGAAACGCAAAGAGAAAATGAGGTGGACGCAAGAGAGATTGACATGGGATGATATACTAGAGATAGTTGAGATTATGAGTTAGATAGGTGCATGAAAGAAAGTAAATCTGTGAGTGTAAGAACTGGAATGGAAGAAAGTGTAATAGAATTTGGTAGTTATAAGGATGCAATTTTGAGAGGACCAATGAGGGTAGCTGATAATGTAGTAGATAGGAGTGTTAGGGCAAGTAATGTGGGAATACCTGTAAGGACAAATGAAGATTTAGCAGGGTAATTGGCGCAATAGGGATAGGAGTGTGAGTGCACATCGAGGTATGTCAGATAGCCGTGTCCGTGATGAAAAGTGTTATAGGTGTGGGAAAGTAGGTCATAAGAAGAATGAATGCAGATGGGCTCTAGGTGCTTGTTTTGGATGTGGTGAGGTAGGGCATAGAAATTAGTGAGTGCAAGAAAGAGAAATAGGTTAAGTGTTTTCGGTGTGGTATGACTGGGCACATAGCGAGTGGATGTCGTAGTAATCATATGAATGTAATTTGTGGTAATTGTGGTAAGGATGGTCATTATGCTAGAATGTGCAAGGAGCCGCGGGGTAAGTGTACTGAATGTGGTGCAGGATGGGCATATAGCTAGAGTATGTAGGAAGAAGGGAGTAAGTCAGCCAGGATGTTCGGGAAACTAGAGTGTGAGAGGGTTCAGCTGGGTGAGTCCTCCTGTGTATGTGGAAGGAATAGGATCAATGTTTGTGAGAATGGGATGAATAATTGGTTGGAAATGAGAAAGTATGAATCTAGTATGCATGAGAAGTTAGGGCTGGAAAATAAACAATTAGTGTTAGTTGAATATAGGAAAAAGAGGCGTTTGAAAGTTTTAAGTAAGGATGAAAAAAGGGAAAATGTTATAAGTAAAAGTGAGAATAGAAAAAAGTATGACAAGGGTTGTAAATGTACAAGTGAGTGTGGAGGATAAATGTATTAATACAGATGAAACGTGGCTGAGTATGAATGATACTTATAGTGTATGTGGCTTTTCGTTAGATGATGTAAAAGAAAAATTGAATAACGCAAGAATGAGAGACAGGAGAATGATAAGTAGCATGAATGAATCTTTTGCTAAAGTTGAGAATGTTTTTGATGAAATGGATGAACTGTTTACAAAAATGAGTGTAATTATAGGGCCAAACGAGAACAAGGTAGATGGGATTGTACATGATATATTAGATGATAGGGGATTTAGATAGGAATAGTGTTAATGTAGCGAATGATTGTGATCAGGAAGAAGTGAATGAGAGAGTATATGGAGGCCCAGTTACTCGGAGTAGAGGTCCCGTTCCCGACTGCGACTGGGTTATGAAAAAAATAATGTAAGTGTTGTGTGAGAAGGATTTGGCAAAGTAAGGGGGGAGGAATGTGGAGGATTTATTTTTGCTTTATTTTTATTTTTTGTTTTTGCCAAATCCTGTGAGAGAGAGAGAGAGAGAGAGAGAGAGGAGAGAGAGAGAGAGAGAGAGAGAGAGAGAGAGAGGAGAGAGAGGAGAGAGAGAGAGAGAGAGAGATATTGTGTTAGCGAGCGAAAGTAGTTAGGTTAGCGATCGTTTGTGGTGAGAAAGACTTGTTTTAAATGAGATTGTTTGTTTACATTTTTTAGTTAGGTTACGACAGTGGTGAATGTTTCGGAGCGAATGCTTTTTTTATTTGACTGCAGCTTGAGACAGTTCTTTTGTGAATGCTGGATTATATTTTATATCATTTTTTGACCAGCGAGAAAGTGTTTATATTTTTCAAAAGTAAGTACAGTTTTGTTTATCTTTGCTTGTAGTGATTGTGAATGATAGGAACAATTTATTATTTATCTTTGATTATAGTGCGATAGTTCAGTTAGTTAGGAGTGTTTGTAAGTGTTTTTCTTTTTTATTTTGGCAGGCCGTGATTCCTCCGTTGGGAGAGAGTTTCATCGAGTGTTTACTTGATTGTTGACGACTTGGCCTGTAACAGAACTTGATACGATTGCTCAGATTTATTTTGTTGACGACCTGGGACTACGATTATGATTATGATTTGATTGCTCTTAACGATTTTATTGATATTGATGCCATAATGACCCAGGCCCGTATGAAGGAATTTCCGTCTGGACCACTGATGAATAAGATTGTGATGATGATGATAATGATGACTATGATTAATTAACCCCCGATATAGGAAGTGTGTGGTAGTTGGACTCGGGGTACTACCGTTTGCCAATAAGTTGTGGAAGTGGGCTGTGAAGGTCTCTGGGGCCTTGTATGGACAACGGTGTCCACATACTGTGATTTATTATTTTAGTTGCGTTTTTTGTACTGTTTGTGAATGGTGTCGGTGTCGGGTTTGTGAGGGTTATTTTGAGTATTGGCGACGGTGTCCGTGGCCACACATATATTTACTGAATATTTTGTTTTTGAAGATTTAGGTTTGGTGATTTGTTTGTCTGTCTTTAGTATTAAGGTTTCGTGAATGACATTATTTTGGTTATTTGAATATTTTTAAGTGATTGTTATAGTTAGTAAGAAATATATAGTTTTAAGGTTATGTTTTGTTTTGGTTATTTCGTCCTTTTTGTCTAAGAATCTGGTTGTAGATTACGTAAGGGGAAAGTTTGTTTTGTGGAGACCATTGTCAGTAAGTGTGATTCAGGGTGTTGGGGGTTGTCCTTGCAACATCCCGCCACAGTGCGCTTGCTTCAGGCTCAAGCAATGCTTAAGCAAGCTGAGGAAGCAAAACAGTTAGAAGAAGAGGAATTGGCTTTGGAAATGCAAGCCACAGCACTTGCAGCTGAAGCTGAAATGCAAGCCAAAGCACTTGCAGCTGAAGCTGAAATGCAAGCCAAAACACTTGCAGTTGAAATGCAAGCCAAAGCAATTGCAGCTAAACGCAAGAGCCAAGAAGAGATTAATGGCCCGAAGTTAGACTGTGATAAACTACAGGCAGAGTTTGAAACACTGTCTGAAATTGGACCTTCATATGCTGGTTCCGCTGCAAGTAATGCTTCACAACGGGAGAAGAGGGACTCATCAGCTCAGTTGGATGTCAAAGGGATTGAGCAGTGGAGAATGGATGTAAATTCTCACTATGAGAGTGGGAGAATCAGCAGGGTTTATGAAGTAGAGAATCAGCAGGGTTTATGAAGTAGATGTGAATCCTACGAACATTCACAGTGTGACGTATGACCTGAAGGGTCTTGAACATCATTCAACTCCATTGGTCCCAGATGCGACGCCTTTTGTGCCAAGACGTGTTCCCTTAACTCAAGATGTGTCACAAGCAGATTTTCAAACTTCTGAAATAGTAAAAGCTCTTGATTGTACACTAGCTAGTCAACAAGAACTAACACGACGAATGCAGCTGCCACAGATGAAGCTGGAGTGTTTCAGTGGAGACTTAACCAAATTCTCCATGTTTAAGAATTCTTTCACCTGGATTGTGGAGTGTAATACCGACGACACTGCACGAAGGCTAACTTATCTATACAACTGTTTAGATGGTACTCCCAAGAACCTGATTGAGAACTGTTTCCATCTACCCACTGACATTGGGTATGATTGTGCTTTGGAGATATTGTGTCGTAAATACAAGAACGACAATGACCTGTCAGATGCTTTTGTCAAGAAGCTATTTGATTGGAAGGAGATTAATGCAGGTGATATTGATGGCCTGGAAAATTATGCTGCATGTTTGAAGACAGTTAAGGCAGCACTTGATAATAAGTACCATCGAATAGAGCTTCAAGAAACAATGAAGAAGATTGTTGAAAAGCTCCCATACCAACTGTGAGTGAGATGGGTATCGAAATGCGAGGAACATAAGTTCAAGCTTCCAGCTCTAATAGAGTACATTGAAAAGCAGGCGTGTATTGCATAGCATCTCTCCTATATGAGTGTGACCGTCGTACCCCGAAGCCTACTGAGAAGCCATCCAAGCCTGTCAGGCCTAAGACCTTACCTGTACACCACACAGCTTCACCAGCTAGAGGGAAATGGTGTCCCTTTTGCACTAAGGAGAACCATGAACCTAAAGAGTGCTTCATATTTGAGAGGTTGAAGCTTCCAGATCGCTGGGAGGAGATAAAGAAGGAAGGATACTCCTTCAGGTGTCTTAATGGTGAACATTCATATGCAAAATGTGAAGATGCATCCATCTGTGAAAAGTGTAGATCTCAAAAGCACCATACCATGCTGGATAGTCCACCTAAGACTGCAAGCAATACAGGTGCTGCCCATGTGGTAGGCAAAATTGCTATCGGGGGCGGTGAGAAGGCAGTTGGTACTACAGAAGGTGGCGCGACTGCTACAGCTGACAAGAGTGCTGTAGCTCCCAATGTGTAACCTATGCACTCTGTGAGTGCAAGCCAGTTACCTAAGGGAAGAACAATGCTCAAGATCTTCCCTGTTCTCGTGAATGGTATCCATGTAACCTATGGATTCATCGACAGTGGAGCTACCCCAACATTGGCAGCAAGAAGCCTGATAGACCGAATGGGTCTCAAAGGAAGACCATGCAACCATATCATGGCAACAGAAGCAGGGACTTTCACTTGTAAGGAAGTTCTGTCCCTACACAATGGTAAAATTAATACTGAAGGAGAACATGTGACTGACGTGTTCGTGGCTGACAAGATCAATGTGTCTATGGACCATGCCATGAGTCAAGAATGGCTGACCAAGTGGCCACATCTGAGTGACCTGGAAGTAGAAACTCTACCTGAAGATCATCGTCAAGTAGAGTTGATCATTGGGCTAGACACTACATTGAGCAGAGTGATTTTAGACCAGCGACATGGGCTGAAGGACGAGCCATCTGCCTACCTGACCAAGCTAGGGTAGGCTGTTTTCGGCCCAACAGGACCCAGATCGATTTCAGGTCCTGCCCCTCTGTTCCATGTGTGCACTGTGGATAATACAACAGAACTTGTGCAACGCAACTTCAACCAAGAATTTTGGGAGAAAGAGACACTCTCAAAGATAGAAGATTCTTTTGAAGACAAGAGATTCCTGTCTATGTTGGAAGAACTGTTGTCCAGACAGATGACAAGTATGTTACTTGCTTACCCTTAAGTGACAGTGAGCCTCTACCTAATAACTGTGTCATGGCAGAACATAGGGCTCACTCCTAAAAGAAGAAATTTGAGGCAAATGAAACGTACAAGACTCTATACGTCAAACAAGTAGAGAAGTACCTTTTGAAAGGGTACGCTGAGCTTGTCCCAGTCGACAAGCTGAAACGCAGTGATTGCCGTGTAAACTACATGGCGCACCATGGGGTCAAACACCCTACCAAGGACAAGCTTAGGGTCGTCTTCGACCTTAAGGCTAAGCATGCTGGGACCTCACTCAATGACCACCTCATGCAGGGACCAAATCTCACAAGTGGTCTTGCTGGAGTGCTGCTGCGTTTGAGGGAAGGACAACATGCTGTTATTGCGGACATAAAAGAAATGTTCCATCAAGTCAAGGTGCCAGAAGACGACAGGGACTCTTTATGCTTCCTGTGGTGGCCAGGTGGAGACACCAATCAAGCTGTTCAAGAGTTCAAGATGACTTCACATGTGTTTGGAGCGTGATCGTCTCCAAGTGTAGTCAACTTCTGCCTCAGACAGGCAGCACTGGACTATGGTGACAAGTATGGTGAAGAAGCTTGCCATACCATTCGACGCAACTTCTACGTCAACAACTTGTTGAAGTCAATGGACAGCGAGGAAGACTGTATCCAATTGACAAAAGACCTCATTGGACTCTGTGCTGATGGAGGATTCCTGCTGAACCAGTGGACATCTAGCAACAAGTGCAATCTCGCTGCCGTGCCTGAAGGGGAGAGAGATAAATCAGTGGCTACATTGGACCTCAGTAAGGACGAGCTGCCTACGGAGCACGCTTTGGGTATCCACTAGAACATGAGCAGTGATGAGTTCACCTTCAAGATCAACCTGAAGGAGAAGCGTAGGATGCGCAGAGGAGTTCTCTCTGTAGTGGATTCCTTGTATGATCCACTTGGTTTTGTTGCACCTTTCACCCTGAAAGGGAAAATGTTACTACAAGATCTGTTTCGTCGCAACTTACCTTGGGACAAAGAAATAAACAACGACGACGCAAATTGCTATAGCAGATGGATTTCCCAGTTTCAGTGTCTAAGAGACTTCAACATCAAAAGAAGCCTGGTGCGTCCAGACTTTAGGGAGGTATCATCGTACTAACTTCACCATTTTGCTGACGCAAGCCAGAGAGGATATGGTGTGGCCACGTATCTGCGCACGGTAACCAAGTTATGGGTCGAGCTCGTGTAGCTCCCCTCAAGAAACCAAGCATTCAACGAATGGAATTGACTGCAGCTGCCGTGGCAGCTCAACTTGATTGCAAGATCAGGTCAGAACTCGATTTGGAGTTGTGTGACTCAGTGTTCTGGACCGTCAGCATGTCTGTCCTTGAGTACATCCGTAACCTGTCTGCAAGATACCACACGTTTGTGAACAACCGTGTGAACCTCATCCGCGGCCTCAGTGACATCACTGCTTGGAGGTATGTGAACACCTCTGCAAACCCTGCACACAGCTTGCTGGAGTCATCGCTGTGGCTGACAGGACCAGAGTTCCTGTGTCCAGAGCAGGGCAGTTGGCCAGCTCTTCCTGACGATGTGAAGCGAGCAGAACTAGATGGAGATCCAGAAGTTAAGCAGTCTGCAACCATCTTCAGCATGGTTGTGCCGGAACCAATCTTAGTAGAGAAGATTGCTGCCAAGTTCTCTTCATGGACCAAGATAGTGTGAATCGTCACTCGACTGAGGCGATTAGGAACCAAGAGCGGATCACAAGTGTTATCTGTAAACGAGATGAATAGTGCAACAACCATAATATGGAAGAAGATTCAAGTTCAAGAGTATGGGAGTGAGATCAAATCACTCTCCAAGAAGATTTCCAGGGTGAAGAAATCCAGCAAGATTT
>NW_027169645.1:32500-35476 GCF_036898095.1 Palaemon carinicauda | reverse complement strand
AAAGGATCACTCCTATACCAATTGATTTACACTGGCTGCCTATTAAAGGAAGAATTAATTTTAAAATATGTACATTAACCCATCAAGTTATAAAAACCGTATGTCCAAAATATTTCTACATATCGGGCAGCCAACAAATCGTGTTGACACGAGAATAGTTACAGATGCTTTCAAATTATTAGAAACAAGATATATGTCTACTGTAGGTTCTAGAGCTTTTAGATATGCGTACCCAAGAATATACAACAAGCTCCCACTAGACATTCGAAAGACTGAAAATATTAAGGCTTTCAAGAGGAGACTGAAGACTTTTTCTCTAAGTGCTTCGATAATGTGGGTTTGACAATAAGGTTTAAAGGCCACTCATGAATGGCAGAGGCAAGGGACAGTAACATTGCCCTATCAAGCAGGATATTGCCCTAGAGACTGACCATATATACATATGATCAGTGCTCAAGCCCTCTCTCCTACCAAACTAGGACCAAGGAGGACTAGGCAATGACTGCTAATGACTCAGCAGATAGACCTATATGCTCTCCCAAACCACCCATCCTTAGCTCACAGGGATGGTGATGTTGCAACGACCAAAGGATCGGACGAGTTTGAGTGGGACTCGAACCCCAGTCTGGCGTTTACCAGTCGGGGACGTTACGACATTGGCCACCACAATCCTAAACGAGCAATGAGCAATATGCGGTATGAAATGTTGAAAGCCTTGGAATGCATACGATAAAATGACTGAATGACTGCAGTATAGGACCAGAAAAGTTGCCCACCTCTCTCTCTCTCTCTCTCTCTCTCTCTCTCTCTCTCTCCAAAGTCAGCTCATCTCACACATTGAGAGAGAGAGAGAGAGAGAGAGAGAGAGAGAGAGAGAGAGATATTAGTGCTTTATAATCATAAAAATAACCGGCATGACGTCAACGTGCAATTTCTCACCCCATAGGAGTGAAGACCTCGAATGGGGTGATCCACCAGGGGTGAAGCCATTGACGGGGTGATTATCAATCCCACTTGGGTGAAACCAATAAATTAGGTTCAGGCGGAAATTAATTCTCTAATTTTCAAGGATTTCACTTTTTATTTTTCTTATTTATTCCTCTATTTTCCTAAAGTTTCTGTTTTAAAATCCCCCAAAATCTATAATTTTCGTAAAGAAATAGAAATGACATTTATATGCTTTCTTTCCTCGATCTATTATCAAAGATATATATAAATGGAACTAATTTTTATAAGTTATTTTTTAATCTACCATTAAAATTGATAATTTTGTATTCATTCTAACTACGTTATCTCACCTGACCACAAAATAAAACTTCATACTTTATAATGGTCATCTACTCAATAAATCTAGTAAAATAAAAACATATTGCATACCCAAGTTATATATTATTAACAGTTAACAGTCTAAGTAATATATGATGGAAAGTTAATAGCCCTTAAGTTCTTGGTTAATAAAATTTTTTATCCGAATTTAACAAAGAAAAAAAAAGTAAACATTATCTAGATGAGAGAAAAGTATTGAGTGAAAATAAAATTAAAATTGTGTGATTTAATCCCACCAAATTATCAAAGTAAACCTTGACAGTCCCTGAGTTATATTGATTATTAACTTTTCTCATTCGAATTTAACAGGTATAAAAAATCAAAGTAAAAACTTTTAAAATGAAAGAAAAATATTGAGAGACAAAATGAAATTAAAATTGTGTGATTGAAGCCCACCAGATTATCAAAGTAAACCTCAAATAGTCTATGAATAATATTTCGACAAAATTCTAGCATGGATACAGGACCCAAACTTCACCAAGCCAATATTGAAAAAAAGATCAAGCCAATAAAATAATATTTGTAGGGTAAAACTGCTACTGTTTTACAGTCTTTTAGGCAGGAAACTCTCTCTCTCTCTCTCTCTCTCTCTCTCTCTCTCTCTCTCTCTCTCTCCTTAAAATCCAGTACATTAATGAAAATGTGAAAAATGAGGATAATTTTCTAAGGAATCATATACAAGCAAAAACTACATACACATACATAAATACATTAATACGTACATATAGTACATACATCCATACATACATAGTCTTGGTAGTATACATACATATATAGATACAAAAACTACACATGTACATACATATTTGCGAAAACTACATACATACATACATACTTACTTGCATTCATAACATAGTCTGGGTAGTATACATATATACAGACATACAAAAACTACATATTTACATACATAGTCTTGGTAGTATACATACATACATGCAAACATACATACATACATACATACACATACATGCATACATATTTACTCATACGAAAACTACACATATACATGCATATATGCAAAAACTACATGCATGCAAAAACTACATGCATGCATACATATATACATACATACATAGTCTCGGTAATATGTATACATACATAAATACAAAATTACTCATGCATATTAGCAAAAAGTACATACATAGATACATAAATACATACATACCTGAAATGCATATCAAAATCAGATCATTTCGTAGTCTTGGTAAATGATATGCCCCACCTACAACTCATTTGCAAGTTCGAATGAACCCAGCCCCGAATAAAAGAGGCGAACGCATTTGCCATTTCCAGTAATTAAGCAAAAATGTTCACCCTTCAAAGAGAATTAATCATTACAACCGTGATGCATTTGATTACTAAATAATTACAGCCGAGAGCGAGAGGATATGTATCTCCATTAGGCCAAAGAGAGACCTTTTACACTCTGAATTACTCCATCTTTTTTAGAGGTCTAAAGGTCGCTCGTGAACGGCAGAGGCAATAGACAGTGACAAAAGTTGTCTGGTTTCAGTTCCAGTTTCATCAGAATAGATGCTCACCAGAACGGCAGCCGGGTAAGCTCTACTCCCAGTGTGGTGCCCAATCACAGTAGTGGCCTCCCTGGTAAACAGCTTAAACTCACAGTCTCGGGCTGTTAGGCGATCACGT
>NW_027169645.1:20000-22500 GCF_036898095.1 Palaemon carinicauda | reverse complement strand
CTATAAACTTTAGTGTATATGGGAGATATTCATTTTAATGTTGTTACTGTTCTAGCTATCCTTTGATGAATCTAGCCAATGAATCCTCGATAAGGCCCTTTGCGTCGATAGGCATAGGAGGAGATGATATATATGGCTAAGTTTAGAGTGGTCTTGAAAGGATTTGCAATGTTACGAGCTTAGTTGAATTCACCAGTGGAAGGGAAAGGGTTAAAAGAGGAAACACCAATTTGACTGAAGAAATAACAAATAGATTTAAAAGAATGAACATCGAGCGGGAAATGGAAGTATATGATAAAATTATTGATAAAAGAGAGGAGATAGGAAGAGAGAAACTGATAAAAAATGGTGTATTGACATAGGAAAGAATAGCACCTTGGAATCAGAAATCCTTTGTAAGCGTCCGCCTAATATTCTCCTAAATTCGCAAAGAAGGGGAAGGAAGAGAAATAGAGATAATTACCGGATAAGATAATAGAAGAGGGGAGGAAGAAATTAAAGGAAACTGAAATACAAGGAAGAGGAATTGGAGGGAACGGAAGATAAAGAAAGAACGAAGAATTCATAGAGAAAGAGAAATTGGTTTTACAATGTGGGAAGTTTTCGTTTTCAAAGACTTTGATGTTCGGATGTTATAAAAAGCTTCGTATCTGATTATGAGAGATTTTTTAGAATCAATTTCCTTTTTTTTCAGGAGTCAGAGACTGGTGTCGTTGAAGGTTTAATTATTATTCTATGTGAAAAAATAGCAAATGTTTTGTCTTGATACTTTGATTTATATTCTTTAGTTTATATATGAGATATTCATTTTAATGTTGTTACGGTTCTTAAAATATTTTATCTTTCCTTGTTTCCTTTTCTCACTGGGCTATTATCCCTGTTGGAGCCCGGGGCGTATAGCATTCTGCTTTTCCAACTAGGGATGTAGCTTAGCAAGTAATAATAATAATAATAATAATAATAATAATAATTTTAATAATAATAATAATAATGAAGAAAGAGTGAGGAATATTACAGAATATTACTGAACGGCCAGAATTCTCTCTCTCTCTCTCTCTCTCTCTCTCTCTCTCTCTCTCTCTTCTCGCAAATTGATGAACTTGCGTTCGATCTCCAAACTTGTTTACGTAAGTAACAAAATTGATAAAAGGTGTTCAACCCTGATTAAGGATCACTCCTATAATAATTGATTCACATTAGCTGCATATTAAGGCAAGAATTAATTTTAGAATATGTACAATAACCCATCAAGTTATAAAAAACCTTACGTCCAAAATACTTAGGAGAATTGCTACATATCGTGCAGACAACAGATCGTGTTGATACGAGAATTGATGGTTTCATATTATTGGAGGTAAGAGATATTATATGTCTACTGTAGGTTCTAGAGCGTTTAGATATACGGCCATAAGACTATACAATAAGCTCCCACTAGACATTCCAAAGACTGAAGATATTAAGATTTTCAAGAGGAAACTGAAGACTTTCTTGTTCTCCAAGTGCTTCGATAATGTAGAATTGGCAATAATGGTTTAAAGGTCGCTTATGAATGGCAGAGGCAAGGGACAGTGACATTGCCCTATCAAGCGGGACAATGCCCTAGAAACTAATCATATATACATATGATCAGCACCCACGCCCCCCTCTCCAACCAAGCTTGGACCAAGAAGGACCAGGCAATGGCTGCTAATGACTCAGAAGATAGACCTATAGGCTTCCCCAAACCACCCATCCTTAGCTCACAAGGATGGTGAGGTTGCAGTGACCTTAGGAACTAACGAGATTGAGCGGGACTTGAAACCCCAGTCTGGCATTCACCAGTCAGGGACGTTACCACATTGGCCACCGCAGCCTTAAACGAGCAATGAGCAACATGAGGTATGAAATGTTGAAAGCTTTGGAATGCATACGATAAAATGAATGAATGTCCAGTAGAGAGTAGGGTCATGGTAGGGTTCCCCTGCAGTATAAGACCAGAAAAGTAGCTCTCTCTCTCTCTCTCTCTCTCTCTCTCTCTCTCTCTCTATAGCAAGCTCATCTCGCAAACTAATGAACTTGCGTTCAATCTCTAAACTTGGCGAGGTATGGGACGGCATTGGGGCCTTCCATAGAGAGAGAGAGAGAGAGAGAGAGAGAGAGAGAGAGAGAGAGAGAGTTATTAGTGCCTTATAATGATAATAAGCCGTATGACATAGACGTGGTATTTCTCACCCCATCGGGATGAAGACATCGCATGGGGTGATCCCCACCTTACCAGGGGTGAAGCCACAGACGGGGTGATTATCAATCCCACTTGGGTGAAACCACTCAATTAGGTTCAGACGGAAATTAATTCTCTAATATCCAAGGATTTCATTTCTTATTTTTCTTATTTATTCCTCTATTTTCTGAAAACTTATATTTTAAAATCCCCCCAAAACCTATACAAGAAAGCAAACAGAAGTTCATTAAAAAATAGATACGACATTTTTTATGCTTTCTTTCTTGATCGATTATAAGA
>NW_027169645.1:0-17500 GCF_036898095.1 Palaemon carinicauda | reverse complement strand
GCCATGAATTGCATGCTACAACCACCTACCCCCCCCCTCTCTCTCTCTCTCTCTCTCTCTCTCTCTCTCTCTCTCAATAGAGCAGCAGTCAACATAGAACCTGAATTCGTTGTTATTTTATGAATGAAGACTAATACTCCAGCACAATATTTGTCTTCTGACCGGACGCTGATTTGATGAAAAACTCGTTGATGAAATGTCGTTAATACGATTATATTCAGAGAGAGAGAGAGAGAGAGAGAGAGAGAGAGAGAGAGAGAGAGAGAGATTTACATTGTACATACATCTTATCAGAACATAAGCAGATGTTCAATACATGTGAGGGATTACAAGAAACGTATATTTAGTAGCCTTTCGGGTGAAAGAAATCCTGTGGAAATGAAATTAATGACATTGTTGACTATCTAAAATGATCTTTGACCCTACGATAAGCGTCCACGGAAATTAGCAACCAATTGGAGTCCATGTCCCAAGGAATTGTGACTTTAGAAAACAAAGAAAGATTAAATCAGAAGCCACAGACAACAAATTTGGTTAATGAAAGAAAGAGATACTGAATCCACTAAAATTGAAGTTTCATGAAAATATTCATGAATTTATTGCCTCATCCAAAGAAGTTGGAAGGAGGTAATGTTTTCACCCCTGTTTGTGTTTGTGAGTTTGTTTGTGTTTGTGTGTGTGTGTGTGTGTTTGTTTGTGAACAGCTTCCTGACCACAATTTTAATCGTAGAGTAATGAAACTTGCAATAATTAACTGTTATGTTAAATGCTGGAAATGATTAAATTTTGGAAGGTCAAGGTCAAAGGCCAAACTCACGGTCAAGCAAAATGTCTAATTCAGCCATTAGGTTTGGACATCGTTGTCAAAGACTTCAAACTTGGTTCATATTTGACTGTATGAAAATAAAAGCAAATTAATACATGTTAAGGTCCAAGATCAAGGTCAAGGTCGAGCAAAAGGTCTAGAAATAGGCTGCACCGGCGGAGTTCTGCGCTCTACTGAGTGCCCCTCTAGTTTCTCAATGTCTTGCCGCATAACCTGTTGCTTATAAAGATCGTGGGACCCTAAAAAAAAAAAAAAAAAAAAAAAAAAACAGAGCGTGTAAAATCTTCTGTAAAATCATAAGTTTTTAGGTGAAAACTTTTGGTGACTCATCAAAGAAAACATTACTCGAAGTCTGCCTGAAGCAATACTCATTTTCATAAGGAATTTTTGCCATTAAAACTTTTTAGTTTGAAGGCGGTTTTGGAGACAGTCTTTTGTCCTTCTTTTGCTGGAGGACTTATTTTTTTTGTTATTCATTTCCCTTTTTTATTCCTTCTTATCTCTTTTCTTCTGAGCGGGTATTTGGGTATTTGTTATCTACAAAGAGAGAGAGAGAGAGAGAGAGAGAGGAGAGAGAGAGAGAGAGAGAGTTACAAGGATTTTGTGTGTCTCAAAGACTTTTTAGTCCATCCACGGAGACACCACTTTTTTTTAGAGAGAGAGAGAGAGAGAGAGAGAGAGAGAGAGAGAGAGATTTATGAATGTAACAGGCCAGTTACAAAATTAAAAGCAAAATACCAATGGTAGTGACTGAGATTTTCTGCTTCATATAATTTTAATATCATTTCAATAAGGACCTTAAATACGCCCATCTAAAAACAATAGGTTATATATCTAAAAATAGCTATGGATAATATGGGGATGAATATCTAGCAATACCATATATCAGTATTTGCCCCTATTCTCTCTAATAAGAGCAGGGTTTAAGCTTGTATAGTAATTACCTTAGTTTGAGGTAATTTTCATGGCTTCAAGGTAATTCTAAGGTAATTTCGGTTTTACTAGCTTAGGATTTAAGGAAATTGGAAAATGTTTTAAGGTAATCTAAGGTAAAAAGCAGCAGCATTCAAGGTAATGGCCACATGGCACACGCTCAAGTTTAAACCCTGAATAAAAGTGACCTACCGGGGTCAATGACCTTCGATGTCAGGATGCCAGAAAACTTCAAATCAATCAATCAATCTAAGAGTGACATAGACCCGTAACCTAAGCTATCATAGCCAGATCAACTAGTATGTATTACTGTAGTTAATCTTCGAATATGGTCTGGGTTTAATCGTCTATGTTATCAGGGAGAGGAGAAGGCTTTGTCCTTTTGCAATTAGTGCTATGTTAGGAAATAGTGTGACCAGCACCTGCTATAAAATGTGCTCCCTCGATGGCAACATTCCTGAAATAGATAATTGTTTGGGGATCCTCTGATAATATCTGGACATCTCTTATTATTATTATTATTGTTATTATTATTATTATTATTATTATTATTATTATTGATACTCGCTAAGCAATAATCCTAGTTGGAAAAGCGTGATGCTATACGCCCAAGGGCTCCAACAGGGAAAAATAGCCCATAGAGGAAATGAAACAAGGAAATAAACGAACTACAAGAGAAGCAATAACAATTAAAATAAAATTTTTCAAGATCATTGACAATATTAGATTAGATGTATCACAAATAAACTATAAAAACTTCATGAAAACAAGAGGAAGAGAAACAAGATAGTGGAAAACCATAGTACAGAGGATATGGCACTACCAAAGACTAGAGAACAATGGGTTGATTTTGGAGTGGCCTTCTCCCACAATCCCCCAAATGAAGATAAGGCATAGATAATGAAATTATGTTCACATTTTAGTCGATAGATAGGGAGTTATTATGCCCTAGCTCCCATTAGTCATACAAGAAAAAAATGCAAAAATAGCCAGATGCGGTAACGTCCCCTGACTAGTGATCGCCAGACTAGGGTTCGAGTCCCGCTAAAACTCCTTAGTTTAATTGGTCGCTGTTTGGGAGAGCCTATAGGTCTATCTGTTGAGTCATCAGCAGCCATTGCCTGGCCCTCCTTGGTCATAGCTTGGGTCGAGAGGGGCTTGGGCCCTGATCATATGTATATATGGTCAGTCTCTTGGGCATTGTCCTACTCGATAGGGCAATGTCACTGTCCCTTGCCTCTGCCATTCATGAGTGACCTTTAACCCTTTAAACCCTGGCTCCCATTCGTCATATAACAAAAAGGCAAAAAATAGCCAGCACTCACCCATATCTAAAGGCGATTTCCAGTTTCGCTGGAAATTAAAATATATTAACGCAATATTAATGTTAATGAAATTATTTTTGAATAGAATTAGAATTGAAAGGGAAATTTATAATGGTAGTATTGATAATAATAAAATCTATATGTAATGTTAATATCTCAGCTACAAAGCCAGGTAAGTGATTACTATAGACCGAAGATTTTCAACTAATATCTTCTTATCAGTAACAATATATAGAATAAAGATTATAAAGACAATCTAATGACGAAGGGAGAAATAGAATTCTGATTAAGAAGAAAGTTTTTTGGCCCAGTTTAAAGTTTTGTTTTTCCGATGATTCAACTAAATGATTTATGACTTTACTTGACTTCTGTAGAGGAGTTTTTTTTTTTTTTTTTTTTTGTATTTCGTCTGAGACTGATGTTTATGATATATAGTATATGATATATTATATGTAATATAAATGTTAAAGGTTAAAGGTGTCTGGTTTCAGTTCCAATTTCCTCAGAATAGATGCTCACCAGAACGTCAGCCGGGCAAGCCCAACCCCCCCCCCTTGGTGCCCTACCACAGCAGTAGCCTCCCCAGTAAACAGCTTAAACTCACGGTCCTGGGCGGGGATCGATCTCTTGCCATGCGAATGCTAGACAAACACGTTACCACTGCATAAAATTTTCATAATGATTGTTAAAGGGATATTTCTAGCGTAATTATGTTCATTATAGTATTTTTTTTTTTTTTAAATTTGTACACTTCATAATAAACTGTCATTCTCTAGTGTGTTTTGCTTATATTATACCCCCCAGGTCGGTGTTTTGTTTACTGGGGAAAGTGAAATGATTATCTCGACTTTGCAATCTTTAGTATATACAATAGTGCAAAAGATATGTTTACGGAGAAGATTTATTATTGGTCATATCGAAACTTCAACTTTAGTTTTGCTCATGTAATTGTTTTATAGTTTCTATACTGCTATTAAGATTTATATATACTGTTTATATATATATATATATATATATATACACACACATATATATATATATATACATATATATGTATATATACATATATATATACATATATATGTATATATACATATATATACATATATATGCATACATATATTTATAAATATACAAATATATATATATATATATATATATATAATGTGTATATATATAAATATATAAATATATAAATATATACATATATAATGATATATATACAGTATATATATAATGATATATATATATACATACATTTATATATATATATATATATATATATACATATATATATACATACATATATACACACACACACACACACATATATATATATATATATATATATATGTCTATTGTAGTTTCCACAGCTTTCAAGTATACAAAAGCTCCCACTAGACATCCGAATGATTGAAGATATTAAGACTTTCAAGAGGAAACTGAAGACTTTCTTGTTCTCTAAGTGCTTCGATAATGTGGGTTTGACAATAAACGAGCAAAATGAGGAGTGAAATGCTGAATACCTTGGAATGTATACGATAAAATTGATTGAATTAATTACGAAAGGTCCTGGAGGGAGTAGTAGTACCTTGCAGTACAGGACTAGAAAAGCAGTATTAAAGTAATTAAGTAAGTAAGTAAATAAGTAAATATTTAAGTAAGTGAGTAAGTAAAGTACGAACAGATAGGCAAATCTTGGCTTCAGAAATAAAGGCTAATTTCATAGATCACTTTCTTTCAAAGATAGTAAGAAAGTAAGATAGTAAGAAAGTAAGATAGTAATGAACACTAATTCGAATCTAGAATAATTTTTCTTTGAAGTAACAAGGAAAACAGTGACAGCATCAAATTCTGTATTTCAATAATCGATTGAAGGCTACATACACAAACAAGCAAACTGATCTGCAAACACTAACCACACAATGACCATAATATACCAACAGTAACACTCATACCTGTCTTAGGGCGTGGAATCTTCTTCGGATGTACAAATTTCACCATTTCAAGATATATTTGGCTCATTCTGTAATCACGCACTTATTCACAACAACGATATCTCTATTTTCTTATTAAACTAGAGTAATTTTGGCTTCGCACTCAGCGCTGGTCTGAAGTCAACTGGCAAAATCTGAAGTCAACTGGCGAAAGAGACATTATGCTAAATGCTTGTGAGGACTGGATTACACTGGGGAAGTTTTTAACCATTCTCAATGATTAGTTAGGGTTAGGTAGAAATTTGGATTGAATTACGAGGTTACTATGGTAAAGGCGATATTTTTTTTTTTTTTTAAGTTTATTAAATTACAATTAATTTTTTTTTGTAGCATTGTGTGTTCCAGAAAAGACTAAAACCTGGATAACAACAACAACAACACTCCAAATTCCCCCTGATTTTACCCCCCCCCTTCATTCACCCCACCTTTCCCCCCTTCCTCTCAGTTACCTCCCTAACCTCTAATCTCTCCTCCGTAACCAACTCATGAATAAAAGGAAATTGTAACATTAACCCTTTCACTGCCTTTGATGACTTAGTCAAAATTTTAAAAAGGGGAGCATTTTTTTAAATAATCCAAAACATATCAAGTTAGGTCTTGATAAGAGCTTTCTAATAAATAACAACGGAATTAGCAATCCATGTTTGACAACAGTTATATTAGCGACAGTTATATAAACGGATGAGCAACCTGCAGGAGTAACGAGAACTTTGGGTGTGGAGGAAATGCCCCCCTAGATCTCGATGAAGTTACTGTCAGCAGGGTGACGGATTGGGTTTAAGGCGAGAGACAAGTTGTCTTTTCGGCTTCTACTCCTAATACCTGATGGATGATCTTGCTAGAGTTAGTATGGACTGGTAGGGGTCACTTGCCTTAGTTAGATATGCACTGCGCATCAAAAGGAACTGGCTATCCTTTGATGAATTTAGCCAATGAATCCTGTATGAGGCCCTTTTAAAGGCCACTCATGAATGGCAGAGGCAAGGGACAGTCACATTGCCCCATCAAGCAGGATAATGCCCTAGAGAATGACCAAATTGTGAACACAGTGAAAGTGTGTAACTATCACCTGAGAAACATTAGCATTTATTAGAAAATATTTAACAGAGGGCAGTAAAAAATTTTAGTGATGAGTCATGTAATATCAAGGCTTGATTATTGCAATTCTCTGTACTACAAATTGCCCAATACACTACTAAGGAAGTTTCAAAATGTGCAAAACCGGGCGGCTAGACTGATAAAAGGCATTAAATTTCGGGAGAGAATAACTCCTGCACTGATCGATCTACATTGGTTACCTGTTAAGGCTAGGATTGAATTTAAAATTTGCTTGTTGACTCACAAAGCACTTACAAGTGATAAGACTAAATATCTTCGTGATTGCTTGGTCCCCTACCCTGAAGCTACCAGCGCCGCTGTAAGAGTTAGACATGCAGATGACCCACATAGACTATTCGAAATTAGTGTGAATCATGCAATAGGAGGAAGAACGTTCAGTTATGCTGCACCGAGACTCTTTAACGACCTTCCACTCGATGTCAAGAATAGCACAAATGTGGCAGCCTTCAAGAAAAACCTGAAGACTTATCTTTTTAGAAAGTGTTATAATAGTGACCTGAAAACTATTAAGCCTGAATACAAATGCTAGCGAAATAACTGATAACGATACAGAGCAAAATATTAACTGGAAAGGAATTATTTCTTCATACACCAAGGCCCGCCTGAACAGACCTTTAGTGTTTGATGGAGGGCGAGAAATAAACCTCTAAAAGTAAGTATTACAGATGATCAGCGCCCAAGCCCCCTTTTCACCCAAGCTGGGACCAAGGATGGCCAGGTAATGGCTGCTGATGACTCGGCGGATAGACCTATTGGCTCCCCCAAACCCCACATCCTTAGCTCACATGGATGGTGAGGTTTCAGGGACCATAGGAACTTACGAGTTTGAGCGGGACTTGAACCCCAGTCTGGCAATCATTATTCTTTGTGACAAAATAGCAAAAGCTTTGTCCTGATAGTTTACTCTATATACTTTGGTGTATATGGGAGATATTCATTTTAATGTTGTTACTGTTCTAGCTATCCTTTGGTTAATCTAGCCAATGAATTCTCTATGAGTCCCTTTGCGTCGATAGGTGTAGGAGGAGATGGTGTATATAGCTAAGTTGTGAGTGGTTTTGAAAGGATTTGCAACGTTACGAGCTTACTTGCATTCACCAGTGGAGGTTAAAGGGTTAACAGAGGAAACGCATATTTTACTGAGGAAATAACAAATAGATTTAAAAAGAATGAACATCAAGCGGGAAATGGAAGTATATGATAACATTACTGATAAAAGAGAGGAGATAGGAAGAGAGAAAAAAATGTGTATTGACAGAGGAAAGAATAATGCTTTGGAATCAGAAATCCTTTGTAAGCGTCTGCCTAATATTCTCAGAAATTCTTAAAGAAGGGGAAGGAATGAGAAATAGAGATAATTACCGTTTAAGATAATAGAAGAGGGGAGGAAGAAATTAAAGGAAACTGGAATACAAGAAAGAGGAATTGGAGGGAACGGAAGATAAAGAAAGAGAAATTGGTTTTACAATGTATAAAGTTTTCGTTTTCAAAGACTTTGATGTTCGGATGTTATAAAAAGCTTCGTATCTGATTATGAGAGACTTTTAGAATCAATTTCCCTTTTTTCTTTTTCCAGGAGTCAGAGATTGGTGCTGTTGAAGGTTTAATTATTATTCTTTATGACAAAATAACAAATGTTTTTGTCTTGAGACTTTAATTCAGGTTAAAGAAAGCGAGAGAAATATTACTGAATATTATTGAAGGAACAAAATTCTCTCTCTCTCTCTCTCTCCTCTCTCTCTCTCTCTCTCTCTCGTCATTTTTTCTTATATGTCTCTCTCCTTTCCCCCCCTCTCTCTCTCTCTCTCTCATATATTATATCAGATGCTTTAAATAAGTCAACCCACCCTCCCCCCTTCTCTCTCTCTCTCTCTCTCTCTCTCTCTCTCTCTCTCCTCATATATTATATCAGATGCTTTAACTAAGTCAACCTCTCTCATATATTATATCAGATTGCTTTAAATAAGTCAATCCACCCTCCCCCCCTTCTCTCTCTCTCTCTCTCTCTCTCTCTCTCTCTCTCTCTATCTCTCTATCTCTCTCTCTCTCTCTCTCATATATTATATCAGATGCTTTAACTAAGTCAACCTCTCTCATATATTATATCAGATGCTTTAAATAAGTCAATCCACCCTCCCCCCCCTTCTCTCTCTCTCTCTCTCTCTCTCTCTCTCTTCTCTCTCTCTCTCTCATATATTATATCAGATGCTTTAACTAAGTCAACCTCTCTCATATATTATATCAGATGCTTTAAATAAGTCAACCCACCCTCCCCCCTTCTCTCTCTCTCTCTCTCTCTCTCTCTCTCTCTCTCTCTCATATATTATATCAGATGCTTTAACTAAGTCAACCTCTCTCATATATTATATCAGATGCTTTAAATAAGTCAATCCACCCTCCCCCCCTTCTCTCTCTCTCTCTCTCTCTCTCTCTCTCTCTCTCTCTCATATATTATATCAGATGCTTTAACTAAGTCAACCTCTCTCATATATTATATCAGATGCTTTAAATAAGTCAATCCACCCTCCCCCCTTCTCTCTCTCTCTCTCTCTCTCTCTCTCTCTCTCTCCTCTCTCTCTCTCTCTCTTTTCTAGCTGGCTGATGAACTTGCATTCGATCTCCGAATTTGGCAACGTAAGTAACAAAACTGTTAAAAGGTGTCCCACCCTAAGAAAGGATCACTCCTATACCAATTGATTTACACTGGCTGTCCTATTAAAGCAAGAATTAATTTCAAAATACGTACAATTACCCACCAAATTATAAAAACCGGATGTCCAAAATATCTAGGAGAATTGCTACATATCATGCAGCCAACAGATCGTGTTGACACGAGAATAGTTACAGATGGTTTCAAATTATTAGAATGTATAGGTTTCTAGAGCTTTTAGACATGTGGCCCCAAGACTATACAAGCTCCCACTAGACGTCTGAAAGACTGAAGATATTAAGATTTTCAAAGGGGAAACTGAAGACTTACTTGTTCTCCAAGTGCTTCGATAATGTAGGCTTGACAATAAAGTTTAAAGGTTTAAAGGCCGCTCATGAATGGCAGAGGCAAGGGACAGTGACATTGTCCTATCAAGCAGAACAATGCCCTATATACTGACCATATATACATATGATCAGCACCCAAGCCCCTCTCCACCCAATCTAGGACCAAGAAGGACCAGGCAATGGTTGCTGATGACTCAGAAGATAGACCTATAGGCTCCTCCAAACCCCCCATCCTTAACTCTCAAGGATGGTGAGGTTGCAAACGACCAAATGATTTGACGAGTTTGAACGACACTCAAAACCCAGTCAGGGACATTACCACATCGGCCACCACAACCCTAAACGAGCAATGAGCAATATGCAGTGTGAAATGTTGAATGCTTTGGAATGCATACGATAAAATGACTCTCTCTCTCTCTCTCTCCCCCCCCCCAAAGCAAGCTTATCTCGCAAACCGTAAACTTTGCGTTCGATCTCCGAACTTGGAGAGGTATGGGACGACATTGGCACCTTCCAATGAGAGAGAGAGAGAGAGAGAGAGAGAGAGAGAGAGAGAGAGATTAGTGCTTTATAATGATCAAAACAACCGCATGACGTCAACGTGCTATTTCTCACCAAATCGGGGTGAAGACCTCGCATGGGGGTGATCCCCACCCTACCAGGGGTGAAGCCACAGACGGGGTGAGTATCAATCCCACTTGGGTGAAAACAATCAATTAGGTTCAGACGGAGATTAATTCTCTAATGTTCACGGATTTCATTTCTTATTTTTTCTTATTTATTCCTCGATTTTCTGAAAACTAAATCTATAAATGAAAGCAAACAGATGTTTATTAAGGAATAGATATGACATTTTTATGCTTTCTTCTTTGATCGATTATCAAAAATAAATATAAATGGAACTAACTTCTATAATTTTTTCAATCTTCCAATAAAAATGATAATTTTGTATTCCTTTCGACTACGTTATCTCTGGCTTAATTTCTGTAAATCCACCTACCACAAAATAAAAACTCCATACTTAATAAATGGCCAACTATTTGATAAATCTAGTAAAATAAAAGATATTGCAATACCTAATTTATATATAATTAACAGTTAACATACCTAAGTTATATAAGATATACAGTTAATAGCCCTTGAGCTCTTGACTAATGAAATTTTTCATCAGAATTTAACAGGTTTTAAAAGCTAAAAAATAAATGAAAATTATCTAAGTTGAGCGAAAAAATAAGGTAACCCTTGACAGTCCCTGAGTTATTAACAACTTTCATCCAAATTTAACTGGTATAAAAAAAATCAAAGCAAAAATTTTTAAAATGAAAGAGAAAAATTGATTAAAAAAATAACATTAATGAAATTGTGTAATTGAAGCCAACCAGATTATCAAAGTAAACCTCAAATAGTCTGTGAGTAATATTTCGACAAAATTCTAGCATGGATACGGGACCCAAACTTTGCCAAGCCAATATTGAAAAAAAAGATCAAGCCAATAAAAAAATATTTGTAGGGTAAAACTGCTAACTGTTTTACGGTCTTTTTACGCAGGAAACTCTCTCTCTCTCTCCTCTCTCTCTCTCTCTCATCTCTTCTCTCTCTCTCTCTCTTTAAAATCCAGTACATTAATGAAAATGAGACACATGAGGATAATTTTCTAAGGAATTATATACAAGCAAAAACTACATACACATACATAAATACGTACATATAGTACATACATGCATACATACATAGTCTTGGTAGTATACATACATACATAGTCTTGATAGTATACATACATATATGATACAAAAACTACACATGTATATACATATATGCAAAAACTACATACATACATACATACATACATAATCTGGGTAGTATACATATATGGACATACAAAACTACATACATGCATTCATCAGTCTTGGTAGTATACATACATACATGCAAACACATACATACATACATACACATACGAAATCTACACATATACATGCATATATGGAAAAACTATATACATACATCATCTCGGTAGTATACATACATACATAAATACAAAAAGAACACATGTACATACATATAAGCAAAAACTACATACATACATGCATACATACATACATGAAATGCATATCAAAATCAGATCATTTCTAGTCTTGGAAAATAACATGCCCCACCCACAACTCATTTGCAAGTTCGAATGACCCCAGCCCCGAATAAAAGAGGCGAACGCATTTGCCATTTCCAGTAATTAAGCAAAAATGTTCACCCTTCAAAGAGAATTAATCATTACAACCGTGATGCATTTGATTACTAAATATTACAGCCGAGAGCGAGAGGATGTGTATCTCCATTAGGCCAAAGAGGGACCTTTTACACTTTGAATTACTCCAGCTTTTTTAGAGGTCTAAAGGTCGCTCATGAACGGCAGAGGCAATAGACAGTGACAAAAATTGTCTGTTTCAGTTCTTGTTTCATCTGAATAGATGCTCACAGAACGCCAGCCGGGGAAGCCCCAACTTCCACGGTGGTGCTCAATGAAGGCAGTGACTTCCCCAGTAAACAGCTTAAACTCACAGTTCCGGGCTGGGATCGATCTCCTGCTATGCAAATGCTAGGCGATCACGTTACCACTGTACTAGCAGACATTAAATAGCGGGACGATGCCCTAGAGGCGGACTATATATATATATATATATATATACATATATATATATACATATATATATACATATACATATACATATACATATATATATATATATATATATATGATCAGTGGCCAAGCCCTCTCCACCCAAGCTAGGAGCAAGGAGCGCAAGGCAATGGCTGCTGATGACTAGACAGATAGACCTACAGATTCCCTCAAACACCGCATCCTTAGCTCACAAGGATGGTAAAGTTTCATAAAATACAAGAAATTTATCGAGCTAGACCTTAGTTTGTCATAGGTAGCGCATGTATAAAGAGATAGCCTATGGTAGGTACATATTCTCTCTCTCTCTCTCTCTCTCTCTCTCTCTCTCTCTCTCTCTCTCAATAGAGCAGCAGTCAATATAGGACCTGAACTCGTTGCTATTTTATAAATGAAGACGAATTCTCCACTACAAGACTTAGTCTTCTGATCGGACGCTGATTTGATGAAAAAATCGTTGATGAAATGTCGTTAATACGATTATCTGAGAGAGAGAGAGAGAGAGAGAGAGAGAGAGAGAGAGAGAGAGAGAGAGAGAGAGATAATTTATTATTACTCAAGTAAAGTGAATGTTAGTAAATATAATACAGGAATGATTACTTTGGTGAGATAGCAGATATGAGATTAGGGTGTGTGCGTGTTTAAAGGGCTGCTCATGAATGGCAGAGGCAAGGGACTGTGACATTGCCCTAGAAAGCAGGACAATGCCCTAGAGACTGACCATATATCATACGATCAGCGCTCAAGCCAACACTCCACCCAAGCCAGGACTAAGGCGGGCCAGTGCTGATGACTCAGCAGATAGACCTATAGGCTTCCCCAAAACCCCCATCCTTAGCTCACAAGGATGGTGAGATTGCAGTGACCAAGTAACTAACGAGTTTGTGCCGGATTCTAACCCCAGACTGGCGTTCACGAGTCAGGGACGTTACCACATCGGCCACCACAACTCTGTATGAGAGAGAGAGAGAGAGAGAGAGAGAGAGAGAGAGAGAGAGAGAGATTTACATTTCACAAACGTTATCAGAATATCAGCAATGTTCAATACGTATAAGGGATTACATGAAACTTATATTTCAAACAATATCATTAAATGTTTCAGAATAAACCTTTCTCATAGGTCCGATAACATATTGATTAATTAATCTGGATATAACACAGTTCAAAATAACACTGAAAGAAATGCAAAATCAGTAGATTATATCAAACACTAAAATAAAAATTCTACGAATGAGTCTTCTAATTCAAACAATTATTCAACCCGAATAGCAAAGATAGATTCTAATGTCATACGTTGACATAAAACTTAAAAAACAAAAAATCATTAATATATATTACTACTTAATCGTTCTCATCAAAGACGATCAGTATATTGAAGGAAGAAAGAAATGGAAATGAAATTATCCAGGCAAAGAAAGTCCCTGATCCAATCAGCGAAGGAGACGAATAATTGCGGTAATATTCATCAGAAACAGACAGGAAAAATTGGGAAGAAGAAGAAGGAAAAGGGATATTTGGAACACATGAGAATTTTATTTGCTTAATAAATTCTTCCTTGTCGGATGCAAGGAATTGCTTCGCCTTCTTTTTCTCTCCTGATTTGGGAAAGTTTTAGAGAAGATTCGAAGGTTTTACCCAGATTTTTCTCCAATATTTTAGGTATTAGTGTTGAGAGAGAGAGAGAGAGAGAGAGAGAGAGAGAGAGAGAGAGAATGCGAGGTAGGTAGCTATTAGAACAGTGCAAGCCACAGGCTCTTGTGCTAAGTCAGCCCGGTAAGGAGAGAGAGAGAGGAGAGAGATAGAGAGAGACGAGGAGAGAGAGAGATGGTAGGTAGATAGGTATTAGAACAGTACAAGACACAGGCTCTTGCACTAGCGCAACCCCGTAAGATAGAGAGACGAGAGAGAGAAGAGAGAGAGAGAGAGAGAGAGAGAGAGATAGGTATTAGAACAGTACAAGCCACAGGCTCTTGCACTAGCGCAACCCGTAAGAGAGAGAGAGAGAGAGAGAGAGAGAGAGAGATAGGTATTAGAACAGTACAAGCCACAGGCTCTCGCACTAGTGCAACCCCGTAAGACGAGAGAGAGAGAAGAGAGAGAGAGAGAGAGAATGGGTAGGTATTAGAAACAGTACAAAGCCACAGGCTCTTGCACTAGCGCAACCCCGTAAGAGAGAGAGAGAGAGAGAGAGAGAGAGAGAGAGAATGGGTAGGTATTAGA
Organism: Palaemon carinicauda; assembly: GCF_036898095.1. NCBI lineage: Eukaryota > Metazoa > Arthropoda > Malacostraca > Decapoda > Palaemonidae > Palaemon > Palaemon carinicauda. The sequence continues at coordinate 3,409 of NW_027169645.1, read as the reverse complement.
ACAGTACAAGCCACAGGCTCTTGCACTAGCGCAACCCCGTAAGAGAGAGAGAGAGAGAGAGAGAGAGAGAGAGAGAGAGAGAGATAGGTATTAGAACAGTGCAAGCCACGGGCTCTTGCACTAGGGCAACCCCGTAAGTGAGAGAGAGAGAGAGAGAGAGAGATATGGTTGGTAGATAGGTATTAGAACAGTGCAAGCCATGGGCTCCTATGCTAGGGAAAACCCGTAAGTGTGTGTGAGAGAGAGAGAGAGAGAGAGAGAGAGAGAGAGAGAGAGATAGGTATTAGAACAGTACAAGCCACAGGCTCTTGCACTAGCGCAACCCCGTAAGAGAGAGAGAGAGAGAGAGAGAGAGAGATAGGTATTAGAACAGTGCAAGCCACGGGCTCTTGCACTAGGGCAACCCCGTAAGTGAGAGAGAGAGAGAGAGAGAGAGAGAGAGAGAGAGATGGTTGGTAGATAGGTATTAGAACAGTGCAAGCCATGGCTCCTATGCTAGGGAAAACCCGTAAGTGAGAGAGAGAGAGAGAGAGAGAGAGAGAGAGAGAGAGAGAGATTGAAAAAGAGAGGGAGAAAGTAAGAAAGAGAGAGAGAAATAAAGAAACAGAAATTGAGAGAGAGAAAGATTGAAAAAAGACAAAAAGAGAAATTGAAAGAAAGAAAAGGAGAGAGAGAGAGAGAGAGGAGAGAGAGAGATTGAAAAAGAGAGGGAGAAAGTAAGAAAGAGAGAGAGAAAGAAAGAAAGAAATTAGAGAGAGAAAGATTGAAAAAAGACAAAAAGAGAAATTGAAAGAAAGAAAGAAAGGAAGAGAGAGAGAGGAGAGAGAGAGAGAGAGAGAGAGAGAGAGAGTTTCTACCACACAAGGCTAATTCAATCTTTAACGTTTTTTATTAATCCCCCTTACCAATTATCTTGTCTTGATAATTGATAATTTCATAATTCACAAAACTTCAACCGTAGCATCTGAAATGTTATTTATTTTTCGCGTTTTTCCCCCATTTGCAAATGTCTGTCAAAATGACTGTTCTTTTCATACTTCATCCATTTGCAGTTACGGGTTTTAATCATTTAAGTGCATTTCCATTTTGCTATTATTTAAGTTTTAATAGAATACGTCTTTCTGCTGGTCACTTGCTCTCATCTAAACTACACGAAAACTCTCTCTCTCTCTCTCTCTCTCTCTCTCTCTCTCTCTCTCTCTCTCAAATAAGATCATTTCTCATTAGTACGTATTGTATGTTGATGAAAGGAGACTATAGATGTTAGGAACGCAATATAAGTCTTGTACTAAGCGAAGTGATAACCCACAACAGGGATTCCAATTCTCTTGAGACAAAGTAATAGACAGAAACTTCTTTTCCTGATGATATCGTCTATACATTTCTCTTGACTACCTTCTGACTACCTATCATTGGTTATACTTCATAAAAGGAATGATTGGATTATTATCATAAACCGAACACTAATCTATCCCTCTAGTTCAAAGATCTCTTCTTACTGAAAAATTACTTCATAGTTCATGATTGATACGCTTTTGTTTTTATAGGTTTCACGATTCAACTTAGATTATTGTGGATTTTTAATGCTAAAGCACAGCTTAAATAGGTGCAAAATTTGTATCTCTTTTGATAATTTTGGTAATATTTGTAGTACAGCATCAAACATTAGTCCTAATATATATATATATATATATATAAACGTTACATATATACATAATATATACATCCGTATATATATATATATAGTATATCTAAGGATGTATATATTATGTATATATGTAACGTTTATATATACTATATATATATACTATAAACGTTACATATATACATAATATATACATCCTTATATTATATATATATATATATATATATATATCTACATATATATATATTATAAAAACAGACGAATATCACCGATATTTTACGAAATATTGTAATAAGCACATATCAATTAGGATGAGTTAAGTCAATTTAAATAACTAAATTGAAAGTGGTTTTTCCTTCATTCTTGTCTTATTTTTCAATGCGCCGATTATTTCAAAACGTTATTAATCGATTGAAGCCGATTTTCTTTCTTTCTAGTTACGCTGTTTATTACATCCATTTATATTGACCTCTGCTCACGACCTCAGTCTTCTCTTCTCTATTTTCTGTCTAAATCCCCTATTCCTCCTACAGTCACAGCTACAGGTTGGGGGATAGGATAGGTGAGGGAGGGGAAGGTGCAAATTAGGATTGTAAGGATTGGAGGGAGATGTGTTAAACTTAAGTACAGTGGGAGGTGAAAAGACTGGGGCAGACCCGATAGTGCCCCCCCCCCTTTTTTTTTTTTTTGCCAGCATCATGCCTTGTGGACTTTCAGGAAGTGAGTTCTCTTGCCAGCCTCCGAGGAAATCGTGTTTTCGTGACTATTCCTTTTTTGGGGCTTTTTATTTACTTGTTTGTCTACTTTTGTTTTATTGTTTTATTTTAATACTCTGGATTTGGTTCATCCTAAGCAATGAAAGGAGCTATCCTTTTCCAACAGGAATGCTTGTTTTGTGTGTCTGTTATTTCCTCACTCGTTGTTGCAAGTTCCTTCACAGCACATGACAATAAAAATAAAGCTTGTCTTTTCCTTATATATCTCCCTTTTTAGTTCCATTTATTCCAAACTCCTATCCTCCTAACTAGGACCAGGGAGGGCCAGGCAATGGCTGCTGATGACTGCAGATAGACCTACAGCCTTTCCAAACCTCTCAGCCTTAGCTCATATGGACGGCGAGGTTGCAGCCACTAAAAAAAACCTTGCATGTTCGAGCGGGTCTCGAACCCCAGTCTGGCCACCACCGGTCAGGGATGTTACCAAATAGGCCACCACAACCCCATATGGTATTCATCTCCCTCTCAATGTCCATTCTTTCTAAACCTCATTCATTTGTTTTTCAAACCTCCAAAATCCAGCCTCTGTTTCCACCATCTTGCGAATCATCTCTTTATTTACGAAGAATTTTAAGGACAGAATCTAACGAAGAAGACACCTGGATCAGAGAGAGAGAGAGAGAGAGCGAGAGAGAGAAAGAGAGAGAGAGAGAGCTCCCCACAACGCTTGGCAAGATGAGCTGAACATTTTCATACTCATCTCTAACCTCTCGCAAAGAGATGTCAAAAAAATAGGAATAAACCGAGAGATTGACATGGGAGGAGAGGTGATGACGTCATCTGGTGCTATCCAATTCATCATAGGAGAAGAAGCAGAAGAAGAAGAAGAGGCAGAAACAGAAGAAGAAAAAGAAGAGGAGGAAGAATAAGAATAAGAAGCAGAAGAATAAGCAGCAACAGAAGAAGAAGCAGCAGCAGCAGCAGCAGCAGCAGAAGAAGAAGAAGAAGAAGAAGATGATGAGGAAGATTAATCATCAAACAATTGGCG
>NW_027169643.1:7500-15000 GCF_036898095.1 Palaemon carinicauda | reverse complement strand
GCATCGAGTGATACTCAGAAATTCAATATTCTGAAACAATTGTCGGAACTTAGGCTTAATGATAGTGCTGACCCGTATGATTTCATTTCCAGAGTTCGTTTAATTGTTGAAAGGGTACGAAAGCTACAGATTGATATTGACTCAGTGCTTCAATATTTCATTTGGGAAGGAATGAATATATCCTTTAGGAATCACTTTATCCAAATTACTAATAATCATAAACCAAAACTGAGTGATATTCTAGAAAATTATTTTGAAGCTACTGAGCGGTATTTGGCAAGCCAAAGGCAGGGAAAACCCAATCGCAAGAATGTGGCCCCAAAGGAAACTTATCAAATTTCTGCTGACAATGCCGCTTCTGCTATGGCCATTAATATAAAACCTGAAACAGGTAAGTCAAAAACCTTCAAGCCTTGCAGTATTTGTACTAAACTTGATGGCACTGAAGCAAATCATCCAATTTTTAAGTGTACAAAATATTGTTCACCCAGTTCTAAGCTTGATAAACTTGAAAACCTACGAGGCTGCATTAAGTGTTCAAATTTGAATCATGAGAGTAACGCTTGTAGGTATAGATTTCATAGTCGCTGTAAACACTGTGGAGATTGGCATTTTAATTTTTTGTGTCTGAAATTAGATGATAATGTTAAACAGGATGTTAAGTCTTTTCAGTCTAGCTCAAAAAGTGAAAAGAGTATGCCTAAAAAGGATGAAAAATCTCGTAAGCAAACCAATAGTAGTGTTGTTAATGTAACTGAAGCTTTTCAGGTAGACTCTGATGTAGAGTCCATTTTACCTACATTTACATGTAATATTGAGGGTAAACTGTTGATTAGAGGCCTTAAAGATAGTGGCTGTCAATCTAATTTTATTTCCAGTACAGTGGCTGAAAACCTGAACCTTAAGGTGATCAGGGATAATGTATCATTAACTTTGAATGGTATAAATTCTTCTCGGAAATATTTAACCAGGTTGGTAGAAGCCAATGTTGAAATTAATGGGGTTGTTAAAGTAGTTAAGGCTTTATGCATTCCAAGTATAAGTATTTCATTGAAGCTTCCTCAATTGGGTAAAGTTGTACAAGGATTCAAAGACAGAGGTTACATGTTAGCTGATAAGAACCTTTCATGTCATGATAACTTTATTGATAATGTCGACTTCATTCTAGGGTCAAAGTCATGCCACTGCTTACCTCAGAATGAGATTTTATTTGGGTTAAATAGAACTTCAGTTTATGCTGAAACCCAGGCAGGGATATTATTGCAGGGTAATACAGACCAACTCCTTCAAGATCTTCCTTATTTACCATATAAAGTTAGTAGTGGTAATATGGCTACAATTCCAGAGTTCAATATTGATATGAATATTAACAGTTGTCTTTTATCTGACCTTACCATTGAAGAAAGTTTACTCCCTACAGAATTTTCCATATTGGACGAGAAGGGAAACCTTATAGAATCTCGGCTTGAAAAAGCATTAAACCATGTTTTGGAGGAGAATTGTTCCAGGTACACGAACATGAGTAACGGAGGCCCAGAAGCTGAAGATTCAGAGCTTAATAACAAGCTAGTAAAGTATGCCCTTGATAATATGGTAAGAGATGGTGATGGTAGGATTGTAGTCCCTCTTTTGTGGAATTTTAAGGTGGCTCATCTATTGGGTACAAATTATGAGTTGGCTTTAATGGTGTTAAAATCTAATTTGAAGAAACTTCAAAAAGACGAAAATAAATTATCCCTTATGGACAAAGTATTTAAAGACCAGTTAAAGAGTGGAATAATTCAGAGAATTGACAATCTTCCCCAGTTCCTAGAAGAACACCCAAGTCACAGTTTCCTTCCCCACATGGGTGTATTTAAATTGAACAGGGAAACTACTAAATGTAGAGTTGTGTACCTCTCTAATCTTTGCCAAAAGAGTAAGGGTGGGGGACTAACAATTAGTCACAACCAAGCCATTTTTCCAGGCCCTACTTTAAATCAAAAGATTGTAGCAGCATTATTGCATCTGAGGTTTGGATTTAATTTGCTGTGTTTCGATATTTGTCAGGCCTTTAATAATTTATCTTTAAACGACGTGGACAGTAATAGGTTACTTTGTTTATGGTTCCGTGATGTAGAAAAGAAAGACTATACTATTGTAGCTTTTAAGAATGTTAGGCTAAGTTTTGGATTAAGATGTAGTCCAGCACTGCTAATGTTAGCTTTGTATAAGATTTTGATCCTCGATATTGATGATGAAAGTAAGTCTCTGGTCGAACTCAAAAAACTGATATATCAGTTGAGTTATATGGACAACTGTGCCATTGCTTTTGATTCTTCTGCTGAACTTGAATGGGCCCATAAACAGGTTAAAGGTATTTTTGAACCCTACCATTTTAGGTTACAACAGTTCATAACAAATGATTCTAATTTGCAAGAAATCATAGATTCAGAGAATGAGGTTAAGACTGAAAGGAACGTAAAGTTGCTTGGTTTAGTGTGGGATCGGGAAAAGGACTGTTTATCCACCAAGCCCATAAATCTTGACATTAAGGCCAATACCAAGAGGGAAGTTTTACGTACTATTGCGTCGCAGTATGATCTTTATAATTTTAATGGCCCTTTACTTAATAGAAGCAGGCTCTTCCTACACAGATTACAATGTGATCAACACTTGAGTTGGGATCAAGCACTGGATAAAGAACGTTCGAGAGAATGGCAAAATATTGCTAAGCAAGCAAATGCTGCTCCTGTCATCAAAGTTCCTAGGTTTGCGGGAAGCAGAGATGACACTTACAAGCTGATAGCTTATTCTGACAGTAGCAAATGTATATTTGGAGTAGTGATATACATACAGTGTATTTCCACAGGTAAGCTAAGTTTTGCTTTTGCAAAAAATCGTATTGTAGGAAAAAACCTTCAATCTAAAAGTATGCCTTCCCTTGAACTACAAAGTATTGCCTTAGCAGTGGAATGTCTCTTAGATTTATACAAAGAATTGTCGGGTCCCTCTTGCATTAAACCTATTAAGATTCAGGAATTAAGGGTTTATTCAGATAGCCTTGTAGCTTTATCTTGGATATATTCGCACACTCACAATCTTGATAAACTACAGAAATGTTCTGTGTTTGTGAAAAACAGGTTACACGAGATTAGTGAACTGTGCTTAAAACACCCAGTTATATTTTCGTTTGTATCTGGAGAAGAAAATCCCGGGGATTGTATTACACGTTGTCTCTCTTATAAATCACTCATGAAAACTAACTACCTTACAGGTCCAGATCTTGTAAATGCTCCAAGAATGGAACATAGTAAGGATACTTTGGAGTTTTTGGTACCAGATCCCAAAATGGATATTCAGATACCAGTAAACAGTTTGGGTGCCTACATTAGTAGTAAGGATATAGAAATTGAACATTTTCAGATGACTTCAAGAGTTTCTAGCTTTCATAGATTAATTTTGATTTATCGCAATGTTTTATTGTTTGTCAATAAGCTGAAAATTAAGGTGATGGCTAGGGATCCTGACAAATTTAACCATTTAAAGGCTTTTCGCAGTGATCATAACTTTTTTGCAGAGGCTAGTAGATTGTTGCTGTCCAGGGACCAGGGATGTTATTTTGCTGAAGAACTTGAATATTTTAACTCTAGTGAACGTTTACTTAAGGACGTGCCAAGAATAGTTGGACAACTTAATATTTATATTGACAGAGAAGGACTGTTAAGAGTACGAAGTAAGCTGTCCAGACTTAAAGATGAAGGGAGGTATAGGTTTCCTATTTTGTTGTCTAAGGATAGTACTTTAACTACATTGATTATCAGAGATTATCATGAACGGTTTGCTCATGCAGGTGTGTATTCTGTCTTGTCAGAGATGCGTAAAATGTTTTGGATGTCTAAGTCTTATTCTACAGTTAAAAAGGTGTTGAAGTCTTGTGTTGTGTGGCGACGTTTTAATGAAAGGGCTATCAAGCTTAACCAGAACTCTTACAGAGATTTCAGAATTAATGCACCAGAAATTCCTTTCAGGTATATTTTTATGGATTATATGGGTCCATATTTTGTGCATATTAACAGTCAAAAGGTTAAAGTCTGGTTATTATGTATAACTTGTAATTGGAGTAGGGCAATTAATTTAAAACTTTGCTATGACTTGTCGGTAAAGGAGTTCTTAAGAGCCTTCCAGTTACATTGTTTTGAGTTTGGTTTGCCAGAGTTATGCATTTCTGACATGGGCACTCAACTAGTAGCTGGAGCCAACATCATCATGGACTTTCTAAGGGATCCCGATGTCAAGCTGTATTTGGAGGAAAATGGAGTCAAACCGATTCAGTTTGAACATTTTTTCAAAGGCCAGAGCCAACTTGGATCGATGGTAGAGACTTGTGTTAAGATGACCAAGAAGCTCGTCTATGGTTCTATAAAAAATAATGTACTGAAGGTAAGGGACTTTGAATTTTTGATTGCTCAGACTGTACATTTAGTGAACAGAAGGCCTATTGCTTTCAAAGAGGCTTTGCGTGGGGAAAATTTAGACGCATCAGTTCCTCAGCCTATTACCCCTGAGAGCTTGATTCGTGGCTATGACCTTACTTCTGTTAATATAATTCCCGATTTACAGAGGATACCAGAGATTGCAGATGATCCCACCTATACTCTTAACAAGTCAAGCAAAATTAAAAACTGCTTTTCTCATTTGAGAAAGGTTAAATCCAAATTAAATCCAAACCTCAGATGCAATAATGCTGCTACAATCTTTTGATTTAAAGTAGGGCCTGGAAAAATGGCTTGGTTGTGACTAATTGTTAGTCCCCCACCCTTACTCTTTTGGCAAAGATTAGAGAGGTACACAACTCTACATTTAGTAGTTTCCCTGTTCAATTTAAATACACCCATGTGGGGAAGGAAACTGTGACTTGGGTGTTCTTCTAGGAACTGGGGAAGATTGTCAATTCTCTGAATTATTCCACTCTTTAACTGGTCTTTAAATACTTTGTCCATAAGGGATAATTTATTTTCGTCTTTTTGAAGTTTCTTCAAATTAGATTTTAACACCATTAAAGCCAACTCATAATTTGTACCCAATAGATGAGCCACCTTAAAATTCCACAAAAGAGGGACTACAATCCTACCATCACCATCTCTTACCATATTATCAAGGGCATACTTTACTAGCTTGTTATTAAGCTCTGAATCTTCAGCTTCTGGGCCTCCGTTACTCATGTTCGTGTACCTGGAACAATTCTCCTCCAAAACATGGTTTAATGCTTTTTCAAGCCGAGATTCTATAAGGTTTCCCTTCTCGTCCAATATGGAAAATTCTGTAGGGAGTAAACTTTCTTCAATGGTAAGGTCAGATAAAAGACAACTGTTAATATTCATATCAATATTGAACTCTGGAATTGTAGCCATATTACCACTACTAACTTTATATGGTAAATAAGGAAGATCTTGAAGGAGTTGGTCTGTATTACCCTGCAATAATATCCCTGCCTGGGTTTCAGCATAAACTGAAGTTCTATTTAACCCAAATAAAATCTCATTCTGAGGTAAGCAGTGGCATGACTTTGACCCTAGAATGAAGTCGACATTATCAATAAAGTTATCATGACATGAAAGGTTCTTATCAGCTAACATGTAACCTCTGTCTTTGAATCCTTGTACAACTTTACCCAATTGAGGAAGCTTCAATGAAATACTTATACTTGGAATGCATAAAGCCTTAACTACTTTAACAACCCCATTAATTTCAACATTGGCTTCTACCAACCTGGTTAAATATTTCCGAGAAGAATTTATACCATTCAAAGTTAATGATACATTATCCCTGATCACCTTAAGGTTCAGGTTTTCAGCCACTGTACTGGAAATAAAATTAGATTGACAGCCACTATCTTTAAGGCCTCTAATCAACAGTTTACCCTCAATATTACATGTAAATGTAGGTAAAATGGACTCTACATCAGAGTCTACCTGAAAAGCTTCAGTTACATTAACAACACTACTATTGGTTTGCTTACGAGATTTTTCATCCTTTTTAGGCATACTCTTTTCACTTTTTGAGCTAGACTGAAAAGACTTAACATCCTGTTTAACATTATCATCTAATTTCAGACACAAAAAATTAAAATGCCAATCTCCACAGTGTTTACAGCGACTATGAAATCTATACCTACAAGCGTTACTCTCATGATTCAAATTTGAACACTTAATGCAGCCTCGTAGGTTTTCAAGTTTATCAAGCTTAGAACTGGGTGAACAATATTTTGTACACTTAAAAATTGGATGATTTGCTTCAGTGCCATCAAGTTTAGTACAAATACTGCAAGGCTTGAAGGTTTTTGACTTACCTGTTTCAGGTTTTATATTAATGGCCATAGCAGAAGCGGCATTGTCAGCAGAAATTTGATAAGTTTCCTTTGGGGCCACATTCTTGCGATTGGGTTTTCCCTGCCTTTGGCTTGCCAAATACCGCTCAGTAGCTTCAAAATAATTTTCTAGAATATCACTCAGTTTTGGTTTATGATTATTAGTAATTTGGATAAAGTGATTCCTAAAGGATATATTCATTCCTTCCCAAATGAAATATTGAAGCACTGAGTCAATATCAATCTGTAGCTTTCGTACCCTTTCAACAATTAAACGAACTCTGGAAATGAAATCATACGGGTCAGCACTATCATTAAGCCTAAGTTCCGACAATTGTTTCAGAATATTGAATTTCTGAGTATCACTCGATGCAAAAGCTTTAATTAACAAGTCCTTGGCAAAAGAATAACCTCGCTTATCAGCCTCTAAAGAGTTTAATAAAATGAGTGCCCTACCAGTAATCTGCTGTTTCAACAAAAGCAGTTTGTCATACTCTGGATAGTTAAATTTACTAATAGTGTCTTCAAATTCACAAAGAAACCTATCCAAGTCTTCATCCTCAGAGCTACCATACGTAGGAAGGGGAGCAACTGGACTCTTGAGCAAACTACGAGCTGCACTTTGATCACTAATAGATGGCACAGATGACTTACCATTCGAAGAATCAACAGCCAATAAACATTCTAAAAGCTTGTCTTCATAATTATGACACATCTGTAACTCTTGCTCAGACTTTGCTTCCTCCTCCTCTGTACTCCACTGTTCATATTTCAGTGATAAAATCTGTTTATCTAAATCCTCCAACCTGTGCATCCAATTCTCAAACTGCAACTTTAATTTACCCTTTTCTGCTAAAGACATAGAAGGAAACGTAAAAATGTTATGATGATTCTCGGTAATACACTTTCGTATATACTTACGAGAATTAACAAGCACTTTAAGTTGACTAGACATTGTGAAAAAGAAAAAATCGAACAAAATTAATTGGAAATAAAGGTCTAATACCAAAAATATCACGACACTGAAAACGACCCGAGCGAAAAATCGCTCAAAAAATGTAATAAGCTAAAAAATATCGAAGTATTCACTTTCATCCCTAACTTACGCAAAAACATCTGGGCGGAAAACTGAACAAATTCATCAATCCTGT
>NW_027169641.1:22500-27500 GCF_036898095.1 Palaemon carinicauda | reverse complement strand
TCTATACATATTAACCTTTTACCCCTAAGGTAAGGTTAAATTTCGAGCACATTTTGCTATATATTTTTTTGTTTTTCTCTAACAGCCTTAATTTTTGTCATAGAGTGGTCAGGTTGGTCTCATTCTTTGGAAAATGCCTTAAGTTTCTCATAAAGTTATCAAAAACATATAAATAACAATGTTTTGCAAGAACGTACCGGTACGTCCTTTGGGGGCGAAAGGGTTAATGTTAGTTGGCATTCAATGCCAAAGGAAATTCAACTTAATAATATTTGATGGTATTCCAGGTGGAATTCTACTTAAAATAGAACTAGATGGTATTCCACTTGGGAATATAAACCCAGAAGGCGCTCTACTTAATTGAATAGCAAATTAAATTTGTATTTCAAGACGATATTTGGAAATAAAAGATGGTATTCTACTTCCTGTAATACCAAAAGAATTTTCACCTAAAGAATGGCATTTTCAATTCCACATTTAGAATTAGCAACACCAATATAACTGCATTTCCTCCAACAGGGAATTAGCACCAATCACTACCACCAAGAAAAGCTAACCAGCCCCAAAAAACAGCAGACCCTACCATCATCTCCAACACCAGAACTTCTAAAACTATTGCTATCATCACTAACACGAACAACCAGCGCCAAATCCTTCACCAAGAGCTGAATCCCTAACAAAATTGCCTGAATCTCCAACAACAATGGCTGAATCTAATCCGACAATAGAAGTATCTCTTCCAACAATAACTTTATCTCCTTCAACAATAGCTAAATCTCCATTATTAATTGAATCCCCAACAAAAACAGCTACATCTCCAACAACAATGGCTGACTCTCCGACAACAATGGCTGAATCTCTAACAACAATGGCTGCATCTACAACAACAACAGCTACATCTCCAACAACAATGGCTGACTATCCAACAACAACAACAGCAACATCTCCAACAACAATGACTGCATCTCCAACAACAATGGCTGCATCTCCAACAACAATGGCTGACTATCCAACAACAACAGCAACATCTTCAACAACAATGGCTGCATTTCCACCAACAACAGCTACATCTCCAACAACAATGGCTGACTATCCAACAACAACAACAGCAACATCTCCAACAACAATGGCTGCATCTCCAACAACAACAGGTACATCTCCAACAACAATGGCTGCATCTCCAACAACAACAGCTACATCTCCAACAACAATGGCTGACTATCCAACAACAACAGCAACATCTCCAACAACAATGGCTGACTATCCAACAACAACAGCAACATCTCCAACAACAATGGCTGACTATCCAACAACAACAACAGCAACATCTCCAACAACAATGACTGCATCTCCAACAACAATGGCTGCATCTCCAACAACAATGGCTGACTATCCAACAACAACAGCAACATCTCCAACAACAATGGCTGCATTTCCAACAACAACAGCTACATCTCCAACAACAATGGCTGACTATCCAACAACAACAACAGCAACATCTCCAACAACAATGGCTGCATCTCCAACAACAATGGCTGCATCTCCAACAACAATGGCTGACTATCCAACAACAACAGCAACATCTTCAACAACAATGGCTGCATTTCCAACAACAACAGCTACATCTCCAACAACAATGGCTGACTATCCAACAACAACAACAGCAACATCTCCAACAACAATGGCTGCATCTCCAACAACAATGGCTGCATCTCCAACAACAATGGCTGACTATCCAACAACAACAGCAACATCTTCAACAACAATGGCTGCATTTCCAACAACAACAGCTACATCTCCAACAACAATGGCTGACTATCCAACAACAACAACAGCAACATCTCCAACAACAATGGCTGCATCTCCAACAACAATGGCTGCATCTCCAACAACAATGGCTGACTATCCAACAACAACAGCAACATCTCCAACAACAATGGCTGCATCTCCAACAACAATGGCTGCATCTCCAACAACAATGGCTGCATCTCCAACAACAATGGCTGCATCTCCAACAACAATGGCTGACTATCCAACAACAACAGCAACATCTTCAACAACAATGGCTGCATTTCCAACAACAACAGCTAGATCTCCAACAACAATGGCTGACTATCCAACAACAACAACAGCAACATCTCCAACAACAATGGCTGCATCTCCAACAAGAACAGCTACATCTCCAACAACAATGGCTGACTATCCAACAACAACAGCTACATCTCCAACAACAATGGCTGACTCTCCAACAACAATGGCTGAATCTCCAACAAAATTGGCTGAATCTCCAACAACAATGGCTAACTCTCCAGCAACAATGGCGGAATCTTCAACAACAATGGCTGACTCTCCAACAACAATGGCTGCATCTCCAACAACAACAGCTGCATCTCCAACAAGAATGACTGCATCTACAACAACAACAGATAAATCTCCAACAACAATAGCTGCATCTCCAACAACAATAATTGTATCTCCAACAACAACAACAATAGCTGCATCTCCAACAACAATAGCTGCAACCCCAACAACAATAGCTGCATCCCAACAATAATGGCTGCATCTCCAACAACAACAACAATAGCTGCATCTCCAACAACAATAAAGGACAACCTGCAACACGGCCCCTTCGGATTGAATTCATAGCCAATAATAAACCTCATTATTCTTGCACGATATTCCTGTCTGTTGCAGACTGCAATCATAACTACAATGGCAAGACTTAATTAAGACGAGAGAGAGAGAGAGAGAGAGAGGAGAGAGAGAGAGAGAGAGAGAGAGAGAGAGAGAGAGAGATGAAATTCTTGCTCAACCGTGCTTTCTCAAAGCAAAGGGGGATTAGGTTTATAGGAATATTTCAGTTTATTTTACATATATGTTCTGGGATGCGGTTGCTACACCCTCACCTCCCTCCATCCTAGGGTGTAATCTACAACAGTCAATCAGTCACCAGGTATATAAATCCCAGGTTAGGTCAAGAAAATTAAAACCTTAAGGCTTGTTTAAGCTATAAGATATATCTCTCTCTCTCTCTCTCTCTCTCTCTCCTCTCTCTCTCTCTCTCTCTCTCTCAAAGAGACCACCCATATCCTATCTCTTTCTACACCTCCCCCCACCCACCACGGGATCCCCTCTCCCCCAGGATCTCCCCTTTCCCCCACCCCTCAAAGTAAGAGGGTCCGATTACAAGATGTTGGAAAAGTCCCTCTGCTACACAAGGCGATCAGGCTGAGCCCCTTTGAGGAGATAACAGAAGGAGTTGGGGTGCTTTTGATTTCCTTAAGATGGTGTCGCAATATATATATATATATATATATAATATATATATATATATATATATATATATATATATATATATATATGAGTTATGGACAAGCCTCTAGAGATTGGTAATAAATATGCGTACTTACGACAGACAAAGAAATTCCCCCACGACACGAGACCGAAATAAAAAGAAGGATAAGCATGGATGGAGAGCATTTGGTAAACAAAATTAAATTATGAAAGTAAAAAGCCACTTTCTCTAAAAAGAAAAGTATTTAATGAGATGGTCCTACCAGCATAAACTTATGCGTCAGAAACCTCGAACCTTAATAAAGCCTTGGGACATGATAAGCAAAGCTATACTAGTCAGGGTCGCCCATACTAGGTTGGTTTGCTGTGAACGATCAGAAAGAATTCTGCCACCATCACCAATTACCATTGGCCAGCGTGGGTGATAAGAAACTGACCAAACCCCAGACATGAATAAAGACATTTCTGAGACACTCTGTCCAGCAGTGGACTAGAAACGACTGCATTTGTTGTCGTTGTTGTTGTTGTTGTTGTTGTTGTTGTATATATCATGGACACTTTTCAATTAATGTAATGTATTCAAATGTTGCACTCTGTAATCTAGTGTTGCACTAAGGAAATCAACATTAGAGCTGTTGCAGGAAAATGATAGTCAAACGCCATGCCTCGTGTGACAAATAATGATGTTTCCATCAAGCTAATGGAATCTGATGTCTTCATGTCTGATGTTGGAAAGATGTTTTTGTGAATGTTTATAAGAGGATTTTGTATATTTGTATATTAGATAAGTTGTTTTTGTTTATTTGTGTGTTTAGATAAGTTGTTTTAGATTATTTGTGTTTAGATAAGTTGTTTTTGTTTATTTGTGTTTAGATAAGTTGTTTTGTTTATTTGTGTGTTTAGATAAATTGTGTGTTTAGATAAGTTGTTTTTGTTTATTTGTGTGTCTAGATAAGTTGTTTTTGTTTATTTGTGTTTAGATAAGTTGTTTTTGTTTATTTGTGTGTTTAGATAAGTTGTTTTGGTTTATTTGTGTTTATATAAATTATTTGTTTGGATAAGATGTTTTTGTTTATTTGTGTGTTTAGATAAGTTGTTTTTGTTTATTTGTGTGTTTAGATAAGTTGTTTTTTGTTTAGTTGTGTGTTTAGATAAGTTGTTTTTGTTTATTTGTGTGTTTAGATAAGTTGTTTGGGTTTATTTGTGTGTTTATATAAATTATTTGTTTAGATAAGATGTTTTTTATTTGTGTGTTTAGATAAGATATTTTTGTTTATTTTTGTGTTTAGATAAGATGTTTTTGTTTATTTGTGTGTTTGGATAAGTTGTTTTTGTTTATTTGTGTGTTTAGAGAGATTTAAGAAGATACAATAATATACGATTATTGAAAAGAGGCAATGGGATATAGGTAATTTATTATGATTTTAAAATATTTCTTTAGGTGAAGTCTTTTATATATATCAAAGTCACTTATACATATCATTGACATGCTCTCCAACCAACATATATTTAAAATAAAAACATCTAAATAACGCTTCTAAAACACCTTCCATTTACCGAGCCACCAGGTTACCTAAGGAGCTGGTGACGAGACCATAATCATGAGAAGCTTGGGACGAGAGTAATTCTTATCATAACATTGACAGCCACGAAATTAAAAAAGAAAATAAAAAACTTTGGAGAAAATTAAAAAGCGAATATGCCTT
>NW_027169641.1:0-15000 GCF_036898095.1 Palaemon carinicauda | reverse complement strand
TAAGAAGTGCTTTGTAACATAGCTCTTTAATGAATTGTAAGAAGTGCTTTGTAACATAGCTCTTTAATCAATTGTAAGAAGTGCTTTGTAACATAGCTCTTTAATCAATTGTAAGAAGTGCTTTGTAACATAGCTCTTTAATCAATTGTAAGAAGTGCTTTGTAACATAGCTCTTTAATCAATTGTAAGAAGTGCTTTGTAACATAGCTCTTTAATCAATTGTAAGAAGTGCTTTGTAACATAGCTCTTTAATCAATTGTAAGAAGTGCTTTGTAACATAGCTCTTTAATCAATTGTAAGAAGTGCTTTGTAACATAGCTCTTTAATTAATTGTAAGGAGTGCTTTGTAACATAGCTCTTTAATTAATATTAATAAGTGCTTTGTGACATAGCTCTTTCATTAATTGTAATGAGTGCTTTGTGACATAGCTCTTTCATTAATTGTAATAAGTGCTTTGTAACATAGCTCTTTCATTAATTGTAATAAGTGCTTTGTGACATAGCTCTTCGATTAATTGTAATAAGTGCTTTGTAACATAGCTCTTTCATTAATTGTAATAAGTGCTTTGTGACATAGCTCTTTAATTAATTGTAAGAAGTGCTTTGTAACATAGCTCTTTAATGAATTGTAAGAAGTGCTTTGTAACATAGCTCTTTAATCAATTGTAAGAAGTGCTTTGTAACATAGCTCTTTAATGAATTGTAAGAAGTGCTTTGTAACATAGCTCTTTAATCAATTGTAAGAAGTGCTTTGTAACATAGCTCTTTAATGAATTGTAAGAAGTGCTTTGTAACATAGCTCTTTAATCAATTGTAAGAAGTGCTTTGTAACATAGCTCTTTAAATAATTGTAAGAAGTGCTTTGTAACATAGCTCTTTAATCAATTGTAAGAAGTGCTTTGTAACATAGCTCTTTAAATAATTGTAAGAAGTGCTTTGTAACATAGCTCTTTAATCAATTGTAAGAAGTGCTTTGTAACATAGCTCTTTAAATAATTGTAATAAGTGCTTTGTAACATAGCTCTTTAATCAATTGTAAGAAGTGCTTTGTGACATAGCTCTTTAAATAATTGTAAGTAGTGCTTTGTAACATAGCTCTTTAATCAATTGTAAGAAGTGCTTTGTGACATAGCTCTTTAATTAATTGTAAGTAGTGCTTTGTAACATAGCTCTTTAATCAATTGTAATATGTGCTTTGTAACATAGCTCTTTAATCAATTGTAAGAAGTGCTTTGTAACATAGCTCTTTAATTAATTGTAATAAGTGCTTTGTAACATAGCTCTTTAATCAATTGTAAGAAGTGCTTTGTGACATAGCTCTTTAATCAATTGTAAGTAGTGCTTTGTAACATAGCTCTTTAATCAATTGTAAGAAGTGCTTTGTGACATAGCTCTTTAATCAATTGTAAGTAGTGCTTTGTAACATAGCTCTTTAATCAATTGTAAGAAGTGCTTTGTGACATAGCTCTTTAATCAATTGTAAGTAGTGCTTTGTAACATAGCTCTTTAATCAATTGTAAGAAGTGCTTTGTGACATAGCTCTTTAATCAATTGTAAGTAGTGCTTTGTAACATAGCTCTTTAATCAATTGTAAGAAGTGCTTTGTGACATAGCTCTTTAATCAATTGTAAGTAGTGCTTTGTAACATAGCTCTTTAATCAATTGTAAGAAGTGCTTTGTGACATAGCTCTTTAATCAATTGTAAGTAGTGCTTTGTAACATAGCTCTTTAATCAATTGTAAGAAGTGCTTTGTGACATAGCTCTTTAATCAATTGTAAGTAGTGCTTTGTAACATAGCTCTTTAATTAATTGTAATAAGTGCTTTGTAACATAGCTCTTTAATCAATTGTAATAAGTGCTTTGTAACATAGCTCTTTAATTAATTGTAATATGTGCTTTGTAACATAGCTCTTTAATCAATTGTAATAAGTGCTTTGTAACAAAGCTCTTTAATCAATTGTAAGAAGTGCTTTGTAACATAGCTCTTTAATCAATTGTAATAAGTGCTTTGTAACATAGCTCTTTAATCAATTGTAAGAAGTGCTTTGTAACATAGCTCTTTAATCAATTGTAATAAGTGCTTTGTAACATAGCTCTTTAATCAATTGTAAGAAGTGCTTTGTAACATAGCTCTTTAATCAATTGTAATAAGTGCTTTGTAACATAGCTCTTTAATTAATTGTAAGAAGTGCTTTGTAACATAGCTCTTTAATTAATTGTAAGTAGTGCTTCGTAACATAGCTCTTTAATTAATTGTAATAAGTGCTTTGTAACATAGCTCTTTAATTAATTGTAATAAGTGCTTTGTAACATAGCTCTTTAATTAAATGTAATTGCTTTGTAACATAGCTCTTTAATTAATTGTAAGAAATGCTTTGTAACATAGCTCTTTAATCAATTGTAATAAGCGCTTTGTAACATAGCTCTTTAATTAATATTAATAAGTGCTTTGTGACATAGCTCTTTCATTAATTGTAATGAGTGCTTTGAAACATAGCTCTTTCATTAATTGTAATAAGTGCTTTGTGACATAGCTCTTGTAATTGTAATAAGTGCTTTGTAACATAGCTCTTTCATTAATTGTAATAAGTGCTTTGTAACATAGCTCTTTCATTAATTGTAATAAGTGCTTTGTGACATAGCTCTTCGATTAATTGTAATAAGTGCTTTGTAACATAGCTCTTGTAATTGTAATAAGTGCTTTGTAACATAGCTCTTTAATTAATTGTAATAAGTGCTTTGTAACATAGCTCTTTAATTAATTGTAATAAGTGCTTTGTAACATAGCTCTTTAATTAATTGTAATAAGAGCTTTGTAACATAGCTCTTTAATTAATTGTAATAAGTGCTTTGTAACATAGCTCTTTAATTAATTGTAATAAATGCTTTGTAACATAGCTCTTTAATTAATTGTAAGAAGTGCTTTGTAACATAGATCTCTAATTAATTGTAAGAAATGCTTTGTAACATAGCTCTTTAATTAATTGTAAGAAGAGCTTTGTAACATATCTCTTTAATTAATTGTAAGAAGTGCTTTGTAACATAGCTCTTTAATTAATTGTAATAAGTGCTTTGTAACATAGCTCTTTAATTAATTGTAATAAGTGCTTTGTAACAAAGCTCTTTAATTAATTGTAATATGTGCTTTGTAACATAGCTCTTTAATCAATTGTAATAAGTGCTTTGTAACAAAGCTCTTTAATGAATTGTAATAAGTGCTTTGTAACATAGCTCTTTAATTAACTGTAATAAGTGCTTTGTAACATAGCTCTTTAATTAATTGTAAGAAGTGCTTTGTAACATAGCTATTTAATTAATTGTAAGAAGTGCTTTGTAACCTACCTCTTTAATTAATTGTAATAAGTGCTTTGTAACATAGCTCTTTAATTAATTGTAATGAGTGCTTTGTAACATAGCTCTTTAATTAATTGTAAGCAGTGCTTTGTAACAAAGCTCTTTAATTAATTGTAAGAAATGCTTTGTATTCTAATTAATAAAAATTACTAATAAGATGAAAAAAAGACACGCAGGATAAACTTGTACTTCAAAACATTTAAAGGTTTAAAGGTCGCTCATGAATGGCAGAGGCAAGGGACAGTGACATTGCCCTAGCAAGCAGGACAATGCCCTAGAAACTGGCCATATTTTATATGATCAGCGCCCAAGCCCACTCTCCACCCAAGCTAGGACCAGGGAGGGCCAAGCAATTGACTGCTGATGACTGAATAGATAGACCTATAGGCTCCCCCAAACCCCCCAACCTTAGCTCACAAGGATGGTAAGGTTGCGGACACTAACGGCATTAACTAGACTGAGCGAGACTCGAACCCCCGACTGGCAAACACCAGGCAGAGACGTTACCAATCAGGCCACAACAACCCTAGAGGAAAAGTACAAACGTTAATTAACAGGAGTAAATACACAAAACTCTGGATCCAAATGATCTGTTTGGAAAAGGCTTCAGTTCTTAATTACTGGAAAGGCTCCTTCACAAGTTGTTTACGAAGGCCGAGTAGTACTTTCTCGTAATTGGTGTTCTGGCATTCATGGGTGAAAGAAACTATATATATATATATATATATATATATATATATATATATATATATATATATATATATATATATATATATATATATATATATATATATATATATATATATATATATATATATATATATATTGTACCAACCGTGTGTCACACAATTGTACATAATTCCTTTTGCATATATTATGCTTGTATCTTCGCTCTTCCCTCGCACTAAACGAACATGAAAATTCATGTCTGCTGTTTCCTCTGTAACATTGTCTGTCTTGTTAACTTGTTATGTCCTGTTGCCTTGAGGTTTTTGTATATAAAGGAGAGTGTTCTATAACAATATAACTCAGTTGATTGCATCCTGCCTTTGAGTTCACAACCCTCTCTCGGCACGTCACAATATATATATATATATATATATATATATATATATATATATATATATATATATATATATATATATATATATATATGGGTATAAATCCTCTTCAATTGTATGAATTTTATACTGAGGAGATTCATCCATCGTTAAGCAGTTAAAGAATGAATGGGGCAGTGACTTCTGTTCTTCTCTACAGCCATCCTTATTGTTAGGGGAAACTTCTCTGTTAAGAAAACTTTAAAAGGTCCAAGATCAAGTCAAAAATTATACTTCAATTACTGAAGTTTTATACTGAAGAGATTCATCCATCATTAAGCAGTTAAAGAATGAGTGAGCCAGTGACTTCTGTTCTTTTCTAGAGCCATCCTTATTGTTGGGGGAAACTACTCTATGTTAAGAAAAAAATAACATTATAAGGACAAAGATCAAGCCAAAAATTATACTTCAATTATGAAAATATTATACTGAGGAGATTCATCCATCATTAAGCAGTTAAAGAATGAATGAGACAGTGACTTATGCACTTCTCTAGAGTCATCCCTACTGTTAAAAGAAAGTGCTTATTGTAAAAGAAAAGAACTATTCATAATTCAACTGTTAAAGAATGAATGGGACAGAGACTTATGCCCTTCTCTAGAGCCATCCCTACGTTTAGGGGAAATTGCTAAATGTAAAAGAAAAGAACTATCCATAATTCAGCAGTTAAAGAATGAATGTAACAGTGACTTATGTACTTCAATAGAGCCATCCCCATAGTTAGGAGGAAACTGCTTTATGTTAAAAAAAAACTATAAGGTCATAGATGAAGCCAAAATTATACTTCATAATAAAATTACTCTATCTTGCATATACCATACTCCAAAATAGGTGTTATTTCAGATACGTGCATCAAACATAACCAGGATTCGAGCCTATACTTTTCCATTTCGATAAAGAAGTGACAGTTGACTTATCAATTCTATCACAAAGAGACAAATTGAATTCCACAGTCGAATTCATGTTTTTATACTTGGGATCAAAATCAGCTAATCCCAAGATATGTAAGCGCTAAGGTGACCCGGTATGCAAGTGCTACTTGACCCATATTGAAAGGTCAACGTTGAAATGTATGAACGGATGAGTCAACTCACCTCTAAAGAAGTAAAGTTTAGATGTTGAGTTTAATTGAAAGATAATGGTGGCAACTGTATCGAGAAAATGTACATGTTTTACATCTTGCATAAGTGCGCGAAGATGAACTGTTCATGTGGAGAGAATGGAGAGTATAGTACACAATTAATAAGAATTACGGTTAAGAAGAACAAAGCATGAATAACTGCTTGATTTAATTCTGCATAAGTGCACAAAGATGGACCGTTCATGTGGGGAGAACAGAGAGTATAGTACACAATTAATAACAATTAGGGGTGAGAAGAACAAAGCATGAACTACAGCTTAATTTACATCTAGCATAAGTGTGCAACGATGGACAGTTCATGTGGAGAGAATGGAGAGTATAGTACACAATTAGTAAGAATTATGGGTAGGAAGAACGAAGCGTCAATAACTGCTTAATTTACATCTCGCATGAGTGAGCAAAGATGGACCATTCATGTGGAGAGAATAGAGTATAGTACACAATTAGTAAGAATTAGGGGTAAGAAGAACGAAGCATGAATAACTGCTTAACTTACATCTCACATAAGTGCGCAAAGATGACTCGTTCATGTGGAGAGAATAGAGAAGGAAGCTCAAGGGAGCTAACAGGCCAGAGGTGAACGGCGCACTATACGTGCGAGGGGTTCGTCGTACTACCGATGAGCCTCCGATACAAGTATCTGAAGGATCTAACAATACAGAACTTTTCTCTTCAGGTAGCTTCTCATACAACAGAGCATCTTTATTCAAAAATGCATTCATACATACACTCTGCACTGAATATGGCCACATCCCTTCCTCCGTCAGCCAAGTCATCTTATCCAGAACCTGATTATGAGGCTTTCAAGATTCTAATAAACTCAATTTGCTCCATTTTGCCCGAAACGTAGCGACGGATTCTTCGGAGTCTGCTTTCTCTCTATTCGTTTCTCTTTCTCAGGGTTTTAATCCTTTTTCATGTCTCCCTTAGTTCGTGTTTGCGTCTCTCTCATTCCCTCTATTCATTTCTCTGCTTATCAAGATCTCTTTCTATCTATTATTTCTCAAGATTTATCTCTATTATTTTGTTTTTTCTCTCTCTCTCTCTCTCTCTCTCTCTCTCTCTCTCCCTGTATATATATACATACATATATATATATATATATATATCAACAATTGCAACAGTTTCTAGTCCACTGCATGAAAAAGGCCTCAGACATGTCCTTATTCATGTCTGAGGTCTTCCAGTTTTCATCCCCACGCTGGCCATTACGGACTGGTGATGGTGGGAGACTTTACTCTAATCACTCACAGCAAACCAACCTGATATAGGTGGTCATGACTAGTACAGCTTTCCCGATCATGGCGATACACAAACCCTTACACCACGTTAAGGTATCCTCATTCAGAGAGGGATATATATATATATATATATATATATATATATATATATATATATATATATATATATATATATATATATATATATGTTGTGTTGATATTTATCCAAATTGACTCATTAGGGGTCATTTGAATGAATTACTACCAATTGTGTCACGTGGTGGGCCGGGAAATCGGGTAAAACTCGCTGGTAAGAGACTGATGTCTCCCCAGGTAAATCCTCGAACTGCTGGGTAGCGTTAGGTTCCGATTTCTTTTATGGCCTCTCGTGTCATGGTTGGTTTCGACCTGGCCTTTCATTAGAAGGGGCTAGCGTTCGATCCCAAGTATGAGGTAGAAATTTATATATATATATATATATACTGTATATGTGTATTTTAGTGGGATGGGGTTGCAACCCCCACACCTAGTACACACATAACATATAACCTCAATTCTTTCAAAAGACATATCTATCTCATTTGGCAATCCGATATTAAAAATAAATACCACTGCCCATTGTAAAATTACCAAAGCACTGACTTAATTACAGTAATTCAATTTATTCATTTTTGGAGGTTCAACTACACGGTAATTAGTTACGCGTACGATAACCATAACAATGGTAATTGCGTAATTTAATTAGGGATCTCTGTAACGAGGTTTGTGGTCGTTATAGCGAGGTTTGCTGCGCTTTCAATGATAGAACAGATTACTCTTGCAATCCCGTTTGGCTTGTGATCGAGGGGGGGAAGGGTCAGAGGTCTCTCTCTCTCTCTTTCTCTCTCAACTTTGAAAAACACCATTGTACTAAAATTCCCCCATTAATGAAAATATTCTACCAAAATCTCTCTCTCTCTCTCTCTCTCTCTCTCTCTCTCTCTCTCTCTCTCTCTCTCTCCTCAGCTTCTAAAAGCAACATTGTACTAAAATTCCATCATTAATGACAATATTCTACCAAAATGTCTCTCTCTCTCTCTCTCTCTCTCTCTCTCTCTCTCTCTCTCTCTCTCTCTCTCTCTCAAATAAGGCTAAATTATAAATATGGCTTTTTAATACCGATGGTCTGATCTATAAATATCCTTATTACTGGAGATCAGAGAGAGAGAGAGAGAGAGAGAGAGAGAGAGAGAGAGAGAGAGAGAGAGAGATTCCCTACTGTCTGACGCAGGTGTGGGAGATTCTCTTAATGGATTGAGAACGGTAATTAAGCTTACACACTAATGAGGTACATTTCTTATTATTAACGTGACCAAAAGCTTTTGATAATTACAGCTAATTAAGTAAATATCTGGTATTTGCGATTAGAAGATCCAATGGTCAAAATCTTAGATCAGGTAAATAATGAATTTAATTTCTATCATAGTGTTTTGAGGAAGGTCATGGAATAGTGATATGTGGGTTTCAAAGACCGTAGAGTTCTGGCGTAAATTGTCTCCCTTTTTTCAACCTGATATCAGGGTTTTAAACACCGTAGAGTTATGAAGCACGTTTTAAATGCCACTGAAACTGCAGGTTAATAGATTCAAGCCTTTATATCTTTACCCCTTTCCTAACTGCAACCCGCAGGTTAGGCAATTTGTGGGAGTGTGTGGTTTCCGAGTGTACTTCTCGGAGTAACCCCTCTCACCAGGGTATGACTACTCATTCTCCTCCTTGAGTGTGACAAGAAAGAAACATATAAACATTTATAAGTTTATATATATTTAACCAGACACTTGCTCTTTATTATATAGTAGAGATTGTTAAAACATGATAAAACAAGAGGGGCACTCAGTAGAGTGCACACCTCCACAGCGGCAGCTTATTTCTCGACCTTCTGCTTGACCTTGACCTTAACCTTTGACCTTAAAATGTATTAATTGGCATAGATTTTCATATACTCAAATATGAACCAAGTTTGAAGTATCTTTGATAACTATGTCCAAACTTATATCTGATTACGTGAATTGGACATTTAGCTTGACCGTGACCTTGACCATTGACCTTGACCTTCCAAAATTTAATCATTTCTAGCTTTTTACATAAAAGTTAATCCCTGCAAGGTTCATTACTCTACGATTAAAATTGCGGCCAGGAAGCTCTTCACAAACAAACACATACACACAAACAGGGGGTAAAACATAACCTCCTTCCAATTCGTTGGCGGAGGGTAACAAGGGAACATAATCCAAGAAACCAAACAAAACATAAAATTAAAACAAAGCTAAAACATTCCCCCCAAACATAAAACCTTAAGTCTTTAACACTGAATAATTACATAAAACTAATCTCATTATTACACACGGTTTATTAGCCTTGCAGGGGGTCACCTCTCGATTGAGTCACCCCTTGCATGGGACGGTTGGGTGAGAATGAAATGAGGAGGAGGTAACCTTGAATATGATACCCGTTGGGGGTGATTTTTATCCTTCCTAATAGGGGTGCAGGAGTCACCCATCAGGGGGTGAAAACTAAGCAAAGGGGTTAGTATAACCCACAGGAAACTGGGGAGTCATGTTATAATTTGGGACACTAAATGGGGTAGGGGTGAAAACCTAGTAAAGGGGTAAGTATAACTCACAGGAAACTCGGGGTGATGTTATAATTTGGGACAGTAGATGGGGTGCAGGGGTGAAAATGAACCAAAGGGGTTAGTATAACCCACAGGAAACGGGGGGGGGGTGTTATTATGATTTGGGACACTAAATGGGGTGAAGGGGTGAAAATTAACCAAAGGGGTTACTATAACCCAAAAGAAACTGGGGGTGATGTTATATCTGGGACACTAAATGAGGTGAAGGGAGGAAAACTAACTAAAGGGGTTAGTATAACTCACAGGAAACTGGGGGGGGGGGGGTGATGTTATAATTTGGGACACTAGATGGGGTGAAGGGGTGAAAACCAAGTAAAGAAGTTAGTATAACCCACATGAAAGTGGGGGTGATGTTATAATTTGGGACACTAAATGGGGTGAAGGGGTGAAAATGAACTAAAGGTGTTAATATAACTCGCAAGAAAATGGGGTGAGGATTATGTTATAACTGGGAACACAATCAGGTAAATGGATTAGAATAATCCTTCAGAAAGGATTAAAGATAAGATGGATTGGTCCAATCCCAGGGAAAAGATAAGCTTCAGAGGATTAGGATAAACCCGGAAAAAGGATTATATAATGGATTAGGATAGACCAGATAAGAAAGAATTAGGATAAGCATGAAATATAGATACAAGACCTTGAACTGAATATTATAAATGGCAAAGGGAGAGAATAAAGAAGGAAATGGAAGAATTAGCAATTAGTTTAAGACAAAGAGGAGGCGAGGAAGAAATAGAATAAATAGAAGAATATGCAAGACAAAGGAGAGAGAGAGAGAGAGAGAGAGAGGAGAGAGAGAGAGAGAGAGAGAGAGAGAGAGAGAATTTCAGTTCATTATTAAAATTCATTTCAGATAAACATTAATTTCTCTCTTCTTTCCTTTCCTCACTGGGCTATTTTTCCTTGTTGGAGCCCTTGGCCTTACAGCATCTAGCTTTTCCAACTAGGATTGTAGCTTAGCTAGTAATATATATATATATATATATATATATATATATATATATATATATATATAAAACAGTACTATTCCAGCACTATTCCTGGAAGAGGGTTTCTCTCTCTCTCTCTCTCTCTCTCTCTCTCTCTCTCTCTCTCTCTCTCTCTCTCTCCAGGCAATGTTTGGGAATGACAGCCAGCCTAATTAAGGCAGAAATTAACGAGATGATGGATATTAAAGGCCTTACAGCATCTAATTCATTTGTCAAGTGTTGTGTGAAAGGTTTCCTGAAATTATGATATGCGAATTATAATTATTATTATTATTATTATTATTATTATTATTATTATTATTATTATTATTAGTAGTAGTAGTAGTAGTAGTAGTAGTAGTAGTAGTAGCTAAGCTAAAACCCTAGTTGGAAAAGAGGGATGCTATAAGCTCTAAGGCTCCAAAAGAGAAATAGCCTAGCAAGGAAAAGAAATAAGGGAATAAGCTACAAGTAGTAATAAATAATCAATATGAAATAGCTTGAGATCAGTAACAACGTTAAAATAAACCTTTCATATATAAACTATGAAGAGAGACTTATATCAGCCTATTCAAAATAAAAATATGAACTGCAAGTTAGAACTTCAAAAGTTCCAGCGATTCAACCACCTGATTAGGAAGATCATTCCATAATCTGGTCACAACTGGAATAAAACTTCTAGAATACTACGTAGTAATGGAGTTTTTAGTTTAAGGTTATCAGTTGGTAACCCTGAGACAAATCACAAGAAATCAGTTGGCACCCCTGACAAGAAATCAGTTGGTAACCCTGACACAGATCACAACTTGGTAACCCTGACAAGAAATCAGTTGGTAACCCTGAGGGAGATCACAACAAATCACTTGGTAACCCTGACAAGAAATGAGTTGGTAACCCTGAGACACATCACAAGAAATCAATTGGCACCCCTGACAAGAAATCAGTTGGTAACCCTGAGAGAGATCACAAGAAACCAGTTGGCATCTCTGACAAGAAATCAGTTAGTACCTCTGAGACATCACAAGAAATCAGTTGGTACCTCTGAGAGATATCACAAGATCTGTTGGTACCCTTGAGACAGATCACAAGAAATCAGTTGGTAACTCTGACAAGAAATCAGTTGGTACCTCTGAGAGAGATCACAAGAAATCAGTTGGCAACTCTGACAAGAAATCAGTTGGTAACCCTGAGAGAGATCACAAGAAACCAGTTGGCAGCCCTGACAAGAAATCAGTTGGTACCCCTGAGACATATCAAAACAAATCAGTTGGTAGACCTGAGACAGATCACAAGAAATCAGTTGGATGCCCTGACAAGAAGTCAGTTGGCAGCCCTGACAAGAAATCGGTTGGTACCCCTCAGAGAGATCACAATAAATCAGTTGGAAACCCTGACAAGAAGCAGTTGGTACCCCTGAGAGAGATCACAAGAAACCAGTTGGCATCTCTGACAAGAAATCAGTTGGTACCCCTGAGACATATCAAAACAAATCACTTGGCAACCCTGACAAGAAATCAGTTGGCCACCCTGGGACAGATCACAAGAAATCAGTTGGCAACCCTGACTGAAGACTGGCTTCAAGTTTCAATGACGCAATCGGAGCCTCTTAAGACCACTGCAAATAGACGTTCAATGAATGAATGAGTTTTAAACGCAATCCCATTGAACGCAAGGGATCGTAACACTATATATATATATATCGGTTCATTCACTTTAGTAAGAGACCATGGAGTGATTATGCGAAGAGGAGTGATTGTAAAAATGGAGTTTGGCCGAGTTATTATTGGAGTGTTTCTCCAGAAGTGAATATATATATATTTCTGGTGTTTATTTATTTGTGGTTTCTTATTTTCACGTTTTATTAACTTCACTTGTTAGTTGATATTCTTGTTTTTTAGCTGATAGTTCAATTTGACCACAGACAAAATGAGGAATAAGCCAAAAATATATCATGTAAAAAAAAATTTAAATTCACCAAAATTTTAATTATGTCTATTTTTACCATTAATGAATTGTCCTATATATAAGATATTCAACTGTTTGTTAATACACCCAATATTTGCCTCACGGTGTTTGTGCATACAGGTCATCACATACATAATTACAGGTCTTTTCACATACAAATAAACAAACAACAAAATCATGTTTGTTTACACAAACATGTCAACGAGTCTACACAAACATAGTCTGTTTAAACATTACCAACAAAAATAAAAAAAATGCAGTTGTTTCTAGTTCACTGCAGGATAAAGACCTCCAATATGTCTTTAATCATGGTCTGGGGTTGGGATAGTTTTCATCAACCCGCCGGCCAATTGCAGGTTGGTGATTGGTGGGAGACTTTTGTCTGATCGCTTATAGCAAACCAACCTAGTATGGGTGTCCCCTAGAGCTTTGCTAAACATGGCGATACACAAACCCTTTCACTACGTTAAGATATCCCCACTCAGAAAGGAATATATATATATATATATATATATATATATATATAAATATATATATATATACATACATTATATATATGTATATATATATATATATATATATATATATATATATATACACACACACACACATATATATATATATATATATTATATATAAATATATATACACACACACACACATATATATATATATATATATATATATATATATATATATATATATATATATATATGATAATAACGTAAAATACACCAGAAAAATAACTAACAATAAAAATACATTATCATCATCATTGTTGTTATTATCATCATTGAGAAAAATCTTTATTTTAACACACTTGAAATGTGTTTAAACTAAAATAACATAAATCCTGAAATAACATAAGCAAATATCTATATCTATAAAGAGTATTAAAACCATCTTCTCGTCTTGAATAAATAACATCTGAATACATAATAATAATAAAATAAAAAAAAACATGAAAATAATTAAATGACAAAAATGAAAAAAAAAATAAACTTGAAATTCACCAGAGTACGAAACTCATATTGAAACTGTATGTGTAATCCCCGCAGACTTCATCACCGCTCTCCAAACTCGATTGCGAAACGAAGACAAAAAACGACAATAAAATCCATGTATAGCAGAGGAGGTGTGAAGGTGAAATACCTCCTCCCCTCCCCCCTCCCCCTCATCCTACTCCCTCCTTTCCCCCTAGGAGTAAAGGGGAGGGAGAGGGAGGGGGAGGGAGAGGGGGGTTCTTAAACCGCGCATACGCCGGGGGTCGGTGGGCACACCTTAAAGATGACCAACGCCAGGTCTCATCTCTCTCTCTCTCTCTCTTACACCCTAGTGGGTGGTTGCCGTAGGTGGTTTCTCGTGGGTGGGCTGGCCCACTCACCCCACCAAAGGCTTTAATGCGCACGCCTCTACACAAACACACCACTCTCTCTCTCTCTCTCTCTCTCTCTCTCTCTCTCTCTCTCTCTCTCTCTCTCTCTCTCTCTCTCCAGGAGAATTTAAAACACCCATACGATTAACCAGTAAGGTGTACTGAGGCCTTTGGTGTAATTGAGTGTATGTATATCATAACTCTCTCTCTCTCTCTCCTCTCTCTCTCTCTCTCTCTCTCTCTCTTCTAAAGGGGCGAAAATTAGCAATGAAGTGTGTTAGCCCTCGAAACGTCAATTCTGTGCCAGTGCAAACACATTACATAAACGTTACAGGTAACAAATACTTAAGTAAATATATATGTATGTTGTTTACATAAATAAATAAATATATATATACCTAATGGAAGACTCAGGCCTACATGTCTGAAAACTATGAAGCGCTAAGTAGATGATGAATGGAGAAGTATTGAATTAAAAGCTCAAGATATAGAAGACTGGCGAAAACTAATAGAGGAACTTTGCGTCAATAGGCGTAGGAGGAGATGATGATGATGATGATGAAATGGTTTTTCCGATGCTGACGGTAATTGAAGATGATAAAACTCAATAACTTCATGATAATGAATGATTATTAATTTGTTGAGATGAAAAAGGGTTGAATAATCTTTTGTACACAAAAGAAAAAAAGGTAAATAAATTATTACCTATAATATAAATAGGTTAAAACGGCTCTTTAACCCATAATAAATATTTTTCCCACAATAAGGAAAATCGTTAAAAATTACGTTACTCTCAGCAAAAAGGAAAAAAAAAGGAAAAGACTAATAGAACGTGGGTAAGTCAATTCTTACCCATAATAGAACCATAGTTAAAAGGTAACTAAAAAAGGTAAATAAGTCCTACTCTTTTTGACCACAATAGAACAAGGGTAGGTGATTTTTCACCCACAATAGAACACGGGAAAGTGATTTCTTACCCACAATAGAACCAGAGTAAAAAAACACGTTACCTGCAATAACTAGAGGTAAATAAGTCCTTACTCATCTTGCCCACAATAGAACAAGGGTAAGTGAATTCTTACCAACAACCACTGTAAAAAAACTTTCCCACAATAGAAACCAGGGTAAGAAACGACGTTACCCACAACAACAAGAGGTAAATAAGTCCCTACTTGCCCACAATAGAACATGGGTAATTA
>NW_027169640.1:20000-32500 GCF_036898095.1 Palaemon carinicauda | reverse complement strand
AAGCGTAAACGTTATAGACGCTGTTAGGGCCAGGTTGTGGCAGTGATTTTAGCCCTGTGGAAGCGTAAACGTTATAGACGCTGTTAGGGCGAGGTTGTGGCAGTGATTTAAGCCCTGTGGAAGCGTAAACGTCATAGACGTTGTTAGGGCGAGGTTGTGGCAGTGATTTTAGCCCTGTGGAAGCGTAAACGTTATAGACGCTGTTAGGGCGAGGTTGTGGCAGTGATTTTAGCCCTGTGGAAGCGTAAACGTTATAGACGCTGTTAGAGCGAGGTTGTGGCAGTGATTTTAGCCCTGTGGAAGCGTAAACGTTAGCCCTGTGGAAGCGTAAACGTTATAGACACTGTTAGGGCGAGGTTCTGGCAGTAATTTAAGCCCTGTGGAAGCGTAAACGTTATAGACGCTGTTAGGGCGAGGTTGTGGTAGTGATTTTAGCCCTGTGGAAGCGTAAACGTTATAGACGCTGTTAGGGCGAGGTTGTGGCAGTGATTTAAGCCCTGTGGAAGCGTAAACGTTATAGATGCTGTTAGGGCGAGGTTGTGGCAGTGATTTTAGCCCTGTGGAAGCGTAAACGTTATAGACGCTGTTAGGGCGAGGTTGTGGCAGTGATTTTAGCCCTGTGGAAGCGTAAACGTTATAGACGCTGTTAGGGCGAGGTTGTGGCAGTGATTTTAGCCCTGTGGAAGCGTAAACGTTATAGACGCTGTTAGGGCGAGGTTGTGGCAGTGATTTTAGCCCTGTGGAAGCGTAAACGTTATAGACGCTGTTAGGGCGAGGTTCTGGCAGTGATTTTAGCCCTGTGGAAGCGTAAACGTTATAGACGCTGTTAGGGCGAGGTTCTGGCAGTGATTTTAGCCCTGTGGAAGCGTAAACGTTATAGACGCTGTTAGGGCGAGGTTGTGGCAGTGATTTTAGCCCTGTGGAAGCGTAAACGTTATAGACGCTGTTAGGGCGAGGTTGTGGCAGTGATTTTAGCCCTGTGGAAGCGTAAACGTTATAGACGCTGTTAGGGCGAGGTTGTGGCAGTGATTTTAGCCCTGTGGAAGCGTAAACGTTAGCCCTGTGGAAGCGTAAACGTTATAGACGCTGTTAGTGCGAGGTTCTGGCAGTGATTTAAGCCCTGTGGAAGCGTAAACGTTATAGACGCTGTTAGGGCGAGGTTGTGGCAGTGATTTTAGCCCTGTGGAAGCGTAAACGTTATAGACGCTGTTAGGGCGAGGTTGTGGCAGTGATTATAGCCCTGTGGAAGCGTAAACGTTATAGACGCTGTTACGGCGAGGTTGTGGCACTGATTTTAGCCCTGTGGAAGCGTAAACGTTATAGACGCTGTTAGGGCGAGGTTGTGGCACTGATTTTAGCCCTGTGGAAGCGTAAACGTTATAGACGCTGTTAGGGCGAGGTTGTGGCAGTGATTTAAGCCCTGTGGAAGCGTAAACGTTATAGACGCTGTTAGGGCGAGGTTGTGGCAGTGATTTTAGCCCTGTGGAAGCGTAAACGTTATAGACGCTGGTAGGGCGAGGTTGTGGCAGTGATTTAAGCCCTGTGGAAGCGTAAACGTTATAGACGCTGTTAGGGCCAGGTTGTGGCAGTGATTTTAGCCCTGTGGAAGCGTAAACGTTATAGACGCTGTTAGGGCGAGGTTGTGGCAGTGATTTAAGCCCTGTGGAAGCGTAAACGTCATAGACGTTGTTAGGGCGAGGTTGTGGCAGTGATTTTAGCCCTGTGGAAGCGTAAACGTTATAGACGCTGTTAGGGCGAGGTTGTGGCAGTGATTTTAGCCCTGTGGAAGCGTAAACGTTATAGACGCTGTTAGAGCGAGGTTGTGGCAGTGATTTTAGCCCTGTGGAAGCGTAAACGTTAGCCCTGTGGAAGCGTAAACGTTATAGACACTGTTAGGGCGAGGTTCTGGCAGTAATTTAAGCCCTGTGGAAGCGTAAACGTTATAGACGCTGTTAGGGCGAGGTTGTGGTAGTGATTTTAGCCCTGTGGAAGCGTAAACGTTATAGACGCTGTTAGGGCGAGGTTGTGGCAGTGATTTAAGCCCTGTGGAAGCGTAAACGTTATAGATGCTGTTAGGGCGAGGTTGTGGCAGTGATTTTAGCCCTGTGGAAGCGTAAACGTTATAGACGCTGTTAGGGCGAGGTTGTGGCAGTGATTTTAGCCCTGTGGAAGCGTAAACGTTATAGACGCTGTTAGGGCGAGGTTGTGGCAGTGATTTTAGCCCTGTGGAAGCGTAAACGTTATAGACGCTGTTAGGGCGAGGTTGTGGCAGTGATTTTAGCCCTGTGGAAGCGTAAACGTTATAGACGCTGTTAGGGCGAGGTTCTGGCAGTGATTTTAGCCCTGTGGAAGCGTAAACGTTATAGACGCTGTTAGGGCGAGGTTCTGGCAGTGATTTTAGCCCTGTGGAAGCGTAAACGTTATAGACGCTGTTAGGGCGAGGTTGTGGCAGTGATTTTAGCCCTGTGGAAGCGTAAACGTTATAGACGCTGTTAGGGCGAGGTTGTGGCAGTGATTTTAGCCCTGTGGAAGCGTAAACGTTATAGACGCTGTTAGGGCGAGGTTGTGGCAGTGATTTTAGCCCTGTGGAAGCGTAAACGTTAGCCCTGTGGAAGCGTAAACGTTATAGACGCTGTTAGTGCGAGGTTCTGGCAGTGATTTAAGCCCTGTGGAAGCGTAAACGTTATAGACGCTGTTAGGGCGAGGTTGTGGCAGTGATTTTAGCCCTGTGGAAGCGTAAACGTTATAGACGCTGTTAGGGCGAGGTTGTGGCAGTGATTATAGCCCTGTGGAAGCGTAAACGTTATAGACGCTGTTACGGCGAGGTTGTGGCACTGATTTTAGCCCTGTGGAAGCGTAAACGTTATAGACGCTGTTAGGGCGAGGTTGTGGCAGTGATTTTAGCCCTGTGGAAGTGTAAACGTTATAGACGCTGTTAGGGCGAGGTTGTGGCAGTGATTTTAGCCCTGTGGAAGCGTAAACGTTATAGACGCTGTTAGGGCGAGGTTGTGGCAGTGATTTTAGCCCTGTGGAAGCGTAAACGTTATAGACGCTGTTAGGGCGAGGTTGTGGCAGTGATTTTAGCCATGTGGAAGCGTAAACGTTATAGACGCTGTTAGGGCGAGGTTGTGGCAGTGATTTTAGCCCTGTGGAAGCGTAAACGTTATAGACGCTGTTAGAGCGAGGTTGTGGCAGTGATTTTAGCCCTGTGGAAGCGTAAACGTTAGCCCTGTGGAAGCGTAAACGTTATAGACGCTGTTAGGGCGAGGTTCTGGCAGTAATTTAAGCCCTGTGGAAGCGTAAACGTTATAGACGCTGTTAGGGCGAGGTTGTGGCAGTGATTTTAGCCCTGTGGAAGCGTAAACGTTATAGACGCCGTTAGGGCGAGGTTGTGGCAGTGATTTAAGCCCTGTGGAAGCGTAAACGTTATAGACGCCGTTAGGGCGAGGTTGTGGCAGTGATTTTAGCCCTGTGGAAGCGTAAACGTTATAGACGCCGTTAGGGCGAGGTTGTGGCAGTGATTTTAGCCCTGTGGAAGCGTAAACGTTATAGACGCCGTTAGGGCGAGGTTGTGGCAGTGATTTTAGCCCTGTGGAAGCGTAAACGTTATAGACGCCGTTAGGGCGAGGTTGTGGCAGTGATTTTACCCCTGTGGAAGCGTAAACGTTATAGACGCCGTTAGGGCGAGGTTGTGGCAGTGATTTTAGCCCTGTGGAAGCGTAAACATTATAGACGCTGTTAGGGCGAGGTTGTGGCAGTGATTTAAGCCCTGTGGAAGCGTAAACGTTATAGACGCTGTTAGGGCCAGGTTGTGGCAGTGATTTTAGCCCTGTGGAAGCGTAAACGTTATAGACGCTGTTAGGGCGAGGTTGTGGCAGTGATTTAAGCCCTGTGGAAGCGTAAACGTTATAGACGTTGTTAGGGCGAGGTTGTGGCAGTGATTTTAGCCCTGTGGAAGCGTAAACGTTATAGACGCTGTTAGGGCGAGGTTGTGGCAGTGATTTTAGCCCTGTGGAAGCGTAAACGTTATAGACGCTGTTAGAGCGAGGTTGTGGCAGTGATTTTAGCCCTGTGGAAGCGTAAACGTTAGCCCTGTGGAAGCGTAAACGTTATAGACACTGTTAGGGCGAGGTTCTGGCAGTAATTTAAGCCCTTTGGAAGCGTAAACGTTATAGACGCTGTTAGGGCGAGGTTGTGGTAGTGATTTTAGCCCTGTGGAAGCGTAAACGTTATAGACGCTGTTAGGGCGAGGTTGTGGCAGTGATTTAAGCCCTGTGGAAGCGTAAACGTTATAGATGCTGTTAGGGCGAGGTTGTGGCAGTGATTTTAGCCCTGTGGAAGCGTAAACGTTATAGACGCTGTTAGGGCGAGGTTGTGGCAGTGATTTTAGCCCTGTGGAAGCGTAAACGTTATAGACGCTGTTAGGGCGAGGTTGTGGCAGTGATTTTAGCCCTGTGGAAGCGTAAACGTTATAGACGCTGTTAGGGCGAGGTTGTGGCAGTGATTTTAGCCCTGTGGAAGCGTAAACGTTATAGACGCTGTTAGGGCGAGGTTGTGGCAGTGATTTTAGCCCTGTGGAAGCGTAAACGTTATAGACGCTGTTAGGGCGAGGTTGTGGCAGTGATTTTAGCCCTGTGGAAGCGTAAACGTTATAGACGCTGTTAGGGCGAGGTTGTGGCAGTGATTTTAGCCCTGTGGAAGCGTAAACGTTATAGACGCTGTTAGGGCGAGGTTGTGGCAGTGATTTTAGCCCTGTGGAAGCGTAAACGTTATAGACGCTGTTAGGGCGAGGTTGTGGCAGTGATTTTAGCCCTGTGGAAGCGTAAACGTTATAGACGCTGTTAGGGCGAGGTTGTGGCAGTGATTTTAGCCCTGTGGAAGCGTAAACGTTATAGACGCTGTTAGGGTGAGGTTGTGGCAGTGATTTTAGCCCTGTGGAAGCGTAAACGTTAGCCCTGTGGAAGCGTAAACGTTATAGACGCTGTTAGTGCGAGGTTCTGGCAGTGATTTAAGCCCTGTGGAAGCGTAAACGTTATAGACGCTGTTAGGGCGAGGTTGTGGCAGTGATTTTAGCCCTGTGGAAGCGTAAACGTTATAGACGCTGTTAGGGCGAGGTTGTGGCAGTGATTATAGCCCTGTGGAAGCGTAAACGTTATAGACGCTGTTACGGCGAGGTTGTGGCACTGATTTTAGCCCTGTGGAAGCGTAAACGTTATAGACGCTGTTAGGGCGAGGTTGTGGCAGTGATTTTAGCCCTGTGGAAGTGTAAACGTTATAGACGCTGTTAGGGCGAGGTTGTGGCAGTGATTTTAGCCCTGTGGAAGCGTAAACGTTATAGACGCTGTTAGGGCGAGGTTGTGGCAGTGATTTTAGCCCTGTGGAAGCGTAAACGTTATAGACGCTGTTAGGGCGAGGTTGTGGCAGTGATTTTAGCCATGTGGAAGCGTAAACGTTATAGACGCTGTTAGGGCGAGGTTGTGGCAGTGATTTTAGCCCTGTGGAACCGTAAACGTTATAGACGCTGTTAGAGCGAGGTTGTGGCAGTGATTTTAGCCCTGTGGAAGCGTAAACGTTAGCCCTGTGGAAGCGTAAACGTTATAGACGCTGTTAGGGCGAGGTTCTGGTAGTAATTTAAGCCCTGTGGAAGCGTAAACGTTATAGACGCTGTTAGGGCGAGGTTGTGGCAGTGATTTTAGCCCTGTGGAAGCGTAAACGTTATAGACGCCGTTAGGGCGAGGTTGTGGCAGTGATTTTAGCCCTGTGGAAGCGTAAACGTTATAGACGCCGTTAGGGCGAGGTTGTGGCAGTGATTTTAGCCCTGTGGAACCGTAAACGTTATAGACGCCGTTAGGGCGAGGTTGTGGCAGTGATTTTAGCCCTGTGGAAGCGTAAACGTTATAGACGCCGTTAGGGCGAGGTTGTGGCAGTGATTTTAGCCCTGTGGAAGCGTAAACGTTATAGACGCCGTTAGGGCGAGGTTGTGGCAGTGATTTTAGCCCTGTGGAAGCGTAAACGTTATAGACGCTGTTAGGGCGAGGTTGTGGCAGTGATTTTAGCCCTGTGGAAGCGTAAACGTTATAGACGCTGTTAGAGCGAGGTTGTGGCAGTGATTTTAGCCCTGTGGAAGCGTAAACGTTAGCCCTGTGGAAGCGTAAACGTTAGCCCTGTGGAAGCGTAAACGTTATAGACGCTGTTAGGGCGAGGTTCTGGCAGTGATTTAAGCCCTGTGGAAGCGTAAAAGTTATAGACGCTGTTAGGGCGAGGTTGTGGCAGTGATTTTAGCCCTGTGGAAGCGTAAACGTTATAGACGCTGTTAGGGCGAGGTTGTGGCAGTGATTTTAGCCCTGTGGAAGCGTAAACGTTATAGACGCTGTTAGGGCGAGGTTGTGGCAGTGATTTTAGCCCTGTGGAAGCGTAAACGTTATAGACGCTGTTAGGGCGAGGTTGTGGCAGTGATTTTAGTCCTGTGGAAGCGTAAACGTTATAGACGCTGTTAGGGCGAGGTTGTGGCAGTGATTTTAGCCCTGTGGAAGCGTAAACGTTATAGACGCTGTTAGAGCGAGGTTGTGGCAGTGATTTTAGCCCTGTGGAAGCGTAAACGTTAGCCCTGTGGAAGCGTAAACGTTAGCCCTGTGGAAGCGTAAACGTTATAGACGCTGTTAGGGCGAGGTTGTGGCAGTGATTTAAGCCCTGTGGAAGCGTAAACGTTATAGACGCTGTTAGGGCGAGGTTGTGGCAGTGATTTTAGCCCTGTGGAAGCGTAAACGTTATAGACGCTGTTAGGGCGAGGTTCTGGCAGTGATTTTAGCCCTGTGGAAGCGTAAACGTTATAGACGCTGTTAGGGCGAGGTTGTGGCAGTGATTTTAGCCCTGTGGAAGCGTAAACGTTATAGACGCTGTTAGGGCGAGGTTGTGGCAGTGATTTTAGTCCTGTGGAAGCGTAAACGTTATAGACGCTGTTAGGGCGAGGTTGTGGCAGTGATTTTAGCCCTGTGGAAGCGTAAACGTTATAGACGCTGTTAGGGCGAGGTTGTGGCAGTGATTTTAGCCCTGTGGAAGCGTAAACGTTATAGACGCTGTTAGGGCGAGGTTGTGGCAGTGATTTTAGCCCTGTGGAAGCGTAAACGTTATAGACGCCGTTAGGGCGATTCTGTGGCAGTGATTTTAGCCCTGTGGAAGCGTAAACGTTAGCCCTGTGGAAGCGTAAACGTTATAGACGCTGTTAGGGCGAGGTTGTGGCAGTGATTTTACTCCTGTGGAAGCGTAAACGTTATAGACTCTGTTAGTGCGAGGTTGTGGCAGTGATTTTAGCCCTTTGGAAGCGTAAACGTTATAGACGCTGTTAGGGCGAGGTTGTGGCAGTGATTTTAGCCCTGTGGAAGCGTAAAGGTTATAGACGCCGTTAGGGCGAGGTTGTGGCAGTGATTTTGGCCCTGTGGAAGCGTAAACGTTATAGACGCCATTAGGGCGAGGTTGTGGCATTGATTTTAGCCCTGTGGAAGCGTAAACGTTAGCCCTGTGGAAGCGTAAACGTTATAGACGCTGTTAGGGCGAGGTTCTGGCAGTGATTTTAGCCCTGTGGAAGTGTAAACGTTATAGACGCTGTTAGGGAGAGGTTGTGGCAGTGATTTTAGCCCTGTGGAAGCGTAAACGTTATAGACGCTGTTAGGGCGAGGTTGTGGCAGGGATTTTAGCCCTGTGGAAGCGTAAACGTTATAGACGCTGTTAGGGCGAGGTTGTGGCAGGGATTTTAGTCCTGTGGAAGCGTAAACGTTATAGACGCTGTTAGGGCGAGGTTGTGGCAGTGATTTTAGCCCTGTGGAAGCGTAAACGTTATAGACGCTGTTAGGGCGAGGTTGTGGCAGTGATTTTAGTCCTGTGGAAGCGTAAACGTTATAGACGCTATTAGGGTGAGGTTGTGGCAGTGATTTTAGCCCTGTGGAAGCGTAAACGTTATAGACGCTGTTAGGGCGAGGTTGTGGCAGTGATTTTAGCCCTGTGGAAGCGTAAACGTTATAGACGCCGTAAGGGCGAAGTTGTGGCAGTGATTTTAGCCCTGTGGAAGCGTAAACGTTATAGACGCCGTTAGGGCGAGGTTGTGGCAGTCATTTTAGCCCTGTGGAAGCGTAAACGTTAGCCCTGTGGAAGCGTAAACGTTATAGACGCTGTTAGGGCGAGGTTGTGGCAGTGATTTTAGCCCTGTGGAAGCGTAAACGTTATAGACGCTGTTAGGGAGAGGTTGTGGCAGTGATTTTAGCCCTGTGGAAGCGTAAACGTTATAGACGCCGTTAGGGCGAGGTTGTGGCATTGATTTTAGCCCTGTGGAAGCGTAAACGTTATAGACGCTGTTTGGGCAAGGTTCTGGCAGTGATTTTAGCCTTCTGGAAGCGTAAACGTTATAGACGCTGTTAGGGCGAGGTTGTGGCTGGGATTTTAGCCCTGTTGAAGCGTAAACGTTATAGACGCTGTTAGGGCGAGGTTGTGGCAGTGATTTTAGCCCTGTGGAAGCGTAAACGTTATAGACGCTGTTAGGGCGAGGTTGTGGCAGTGATTTTAGTCCTGTGGAAGCGTAAACGTTATAGACGCTGTTAGGGCGAGGTTGTGGCAGTGATTTTAGCCTTGTGGAAGCGTAAACGTTATAGACGCTGTTAGGGCGAGGTTGTGGCAGTGATTTTAGCCCTGTGGAAGCGTAAACGTTATAGACGCCGTTAGGGCGAGGTTGTGGCAGTGATTTTAGCCCTGTGGAAGCGTAAACGTTATAGACGCCGTTAGGGCGAGGTTGTGGCAGTGATTTTAGCCCTGTGGAAGCGTAAACGTTAGCCCTGTGGAAGCGTAAACGTTAGCCCTGTGGAAGCGTAAACGTTATAGACGCTGTTAGGGCGAGGTTCTGGCAGTGATTTTAGCCCTGTGGAAGCGTAAACGTTATAGACGCTGTTAGGGAGAGGTTGTGGCAGTGATTTTAGCCCTGTGGAAGCGTAAACGTTATAGACGCCGTTAGGGCGAGGTTGTGGCATTGATTTTAGCCCAGTGGAAGCGTAAACGTTATAGACGCTGTTTGGGCAAGGTTCTGGCAGTGATTTTAGCCTTCTGGAAGCGTAAATGTTATAGCCTCTGTTTGAGCAAGGTTCTGGCAGTGATTTTAGCCTTCTGAGAGTGTTGTTAAGTTTGTAAAGGCTGTGGATCTAGTTCATGTGGTTTAGGATTGTCCCCGTACAGTTGTATGTAATTGTTTGCTAAGCTTTGAGCCTTGATTGTTTACGTTTGATTGATCAGTGTTTACAGTATCATCGTTATTGTTTGTTTAAATAGTGTTTACAGGATATTCCTCTTCCAAACCTTCTTTTTCTAGTTGTACTTTGTAACTTAGATGATTTCTTTCAATTATTTTAGGAGCCAAAATTAATATTTCCCTTAATTAAAGTCTATTTTTACTTGTAGGAAACCGTCTGTTGCATCTGATTTCTAAAACATAGTAAAATTGCATTATAGTTTTGATGAGTCCTTTAAAGAGAATTTCGCAAATGTAATTGCTAAAACAGTAAATTGCATTATAGTTTTGATGGGTCCTTAAAGTAATTTGCAATGTCATATAAACAATTAAAACTCGCAAATTTGTTGAAATAGTGAATATCTTTTGCACAAATTTTATACATCTTGCATTTAACGCATGAAAATTTTCGAAATATAAATATGGACTGAATTAATGTTTTTTTGTGAAAATATTTTACGTTACTATATCAATTTGTTCCATATAAATATCATTCAATATTTATATATTTATAAGTCTAGATAACGTCCCTGTCTTTGGTTGTATTTAAATTTATAACCCCCCCTCTCTCTCTCTCCCTCCCTCTCTTCCTTGCCACTCTCTCCCTCCTTCTCTTCCTTGCCACTCTTTCCCTCCCTCTCTTCCTTGCACTCTTTCCCTCCCTCTCTTCCTTGCATTTCTCTCCTGTCTTCCTCTCCCTCTTTCTCTTCCTTGCCACTCTTTCCCTCCCTCTCTTCCTTGCCACTCTTTCCCTCCCTCTCTTCCTTGCCACTCTTTCCCTCCCTCTCTTCCTTGCCACTCTCTCCCTTGCTCTTCTCTCCCTTGCATTTCTCTCCTTCTGTCTTCCTTGCCCCTCTCTCATTCTTTCCTTTTCCCCTCTCTCATTCTCTCCTTTTCCCCTTTCTCATTCTCTCCCTTGCCTATCTCTTCCTTGTCCCTCTTTCCCTCTCCCCTTCTCTCTTTTAACCCCTCTTTCATTCTCTCCCTTGTCCCTCTCATTCTCTCCCTTGCCCCTCTCATTCTCTCCCTTGCCTATCTCTTCCTTGTCCCTCTTTCCCTCTCCCCTTCCCTCTCCTACCCCTCTATTTCTCTCTTTTGCCCCTCTCTCATTCTCTCCCTTGCCCCTCTCTTCCTTGTCCCTCTTTCCCTCTCCCCTTCTTTCTCCTACCCCTCTCTCATTCTCTCCCTTTCCCCCTTTCTCATTCTCTCCCTTGCCCCTCTCATTCTCTCCCTTGCCTATCTCTTCCTTGTCCCTCTTTCCCTCTCCCCTTCCCTCTCCTACCCCTCTATTTCTCTCTTTTGCCCCTCTCTCATTCTCTCCCTTGCCCCTCTCTTCCTTGTCCCTCTTTCCCTCTCCCCTTCTTTCTCCTACCCCTCTCTCATTCTCTCCCTTTCCCCCTTTCTCATTCTCTCCCTTGCCTATCTCTTCCTTGTCCCTCTTTCCCTCTCCCCTTCCCTCTCCTACCCCTCTATTTCTCTCTTTTGCCCCTCTCTCATTCTCTCCCTTGCCCCTCTCTTCCTTGTCCCTCTTTCCCTCTCCCCTTCTGTCTCCTACCCCTCTCTCATTCTCTCCCTTTCCCCCTTTCTCATTCTCTCCCTTTCCCCCTTTCTCATTCTCTCCCTTGCCTATCTCTTCCTTGTCCCTCTTTCCCTCTCCCCTTCTCTCTTTTAACCCCTCTTTCATTCTCTCCCTTGTCCCTCTCATTCTCTCCCTTGCCCCTCTCATTCTCTCCCTTGCCTATCTCTTCCTTGTCCCTCTTTCCCTCTCCCCTTCCCTCTCCTACCCCTCTATTTCTCTCTTTTGCCCCTCTCTCATTCTCTCCCTTGCCCCTCTCTTCCTTGTCCCTCTTTCCCTCTCCCCTTCTTTCTCCTACCCCTCTCTCATTCTCTCCCTTTCCCCCTTTCTCATTCTCTCCCTTGCCCCTCTCATTCTCTCCCTTGCCTATCTCTTCCTTGTCCCTCTTTCCCTCTCCCCTTCCCTCTCCTACCCCTCTATTTCTCTCTTTTGCCCCTCTCTCATTCTCTCCCTTGCCCCTCTCTTCCTTGTCCCTCTTTCCCTCTCCCCTTCTTTCTCCTACCCCTCTCTCATTCTCTCCCTTTCCCCCTTTCTCATTCTCTCCCTTGCCCCTCTCATTCTCTCCCTTGCCTATCTCTTCCTTGTCCCTCTTTCCCTCTCCCCTTCCCTCTCCTACCCCTCTATTTCTCTCTTTTGCCCCTCTCTCATTCTCTCCCTTGCCCCTCTCTTCCTTGTCCCTCTTTCCCTCTCCCCTTCTTTCTCCTACCCCTCTCTCATTCTCTCCCTTTCCCCCTTTCTCATTCTCTCCCTTGCCTATCTCTTCCTTGTCCCTCTTTCCCTCTCCCCTTCCCTCTCCTACCCCTCTATTTCTCTCTTTTGCCCCTCTCTCATTCTCTCCCTTGCCCCTCTCTTCCTTGTCCCTCTTTCCCTCTCCCCTTCTGTCTCCTACCCCTCTCTCATTCTCTCCCTTTCCCCCTTTCTCATTCTCTCCCTTGCCTATCTCTTCCTTGTCCCTCTTTCCCTCTCCCCTTCTCTCTTTTAACCCCTCTTTCATTCTCTCCCTTGTCCCTCTCATTCTCTCCCTTGCCCCTCTCATTCTCTCCCTTGCCTATCTCTTCCTTGTCCCTCTTTCCCTCTCCCCTTCCCTCTCCTACCCCTCTATTTCTCTCTTTTGCCCCTCTCTCATTCTCTCCCTTGCCCCTCTCTTCCTTGTCCCTCTTTCCCTCTCCCCTTCTTTCTCCTACCCCTCTCTCATTCTCTCCCTTTCCCCCTTTCTCATTCTCTCCCTTGCCTATCTCTTCCTTGTCCCTCTTTCCCTCTCCCCTTCCCTCTCCTACCCCTCTATTTCTCTCTTTTGCCCCTCTCTCATTCTCTCCCTTGCCCCTCTCTTCCTTGTCCCTCTTTCCCTCTCCCCTTCTGTCTCCTACCCCTCTCTCATTCTCTCCCTTTCCCCCTTTCTCATTCTCTCCCTTGCCTATCTCTTCCTTGTCCCTCTTTCCCTCTCCCCTTCTCTCTTTTAACCCCTCTTTCATTCTCTCCCTTGTCCCTCTCATTCTCTCCCTTGCCCCTCTCATTCTCTCCCTTGCCTATCTCTTCCTTGTCCCTCTTTCCCTCTCCCCTTCCCTCTCCTACCCCTCTATTTCTCTCTTTTGCCCCTCTCTCATTCTCTCCCTTGCCCCTCTCTTCCTTGTCCCTCTTTCCCTCTCCCCTTCTTTC
>NW_027169640.1:7500-15000 GCF_036898095.1 Palaemon carinicauda | reverse complement strand
TAGAAGAAGGGTTTATAGATCTCAGATTTGAACTGAAGAAACAACTTTATGGTTTGAAGTCTCAGTCGGTCTCTTCAAACAAAGAGAAATTAGAGAGAGAAAGTTATATAGCAACCATTTCGTTTCAAGAGACAGAAGAGTCGAACCTCAGAATAGGATAGAAGAAAGGTTTTTAGATCTCAGATTCGAACTGAA
Source organism: Palaemon carinicauda (assembly GCF_036898095.1). Classification (NCBI taxonomy): domain Eukaryota; kingdom Metazoa; phylum Arthropoda; class Malacostraca; order Decapoda; family Palaemonidae; genus Palaemon; species Palaemon carinicauda. The sequence continues at coordinate 14,805 of NW_027169640.1, read as the reverse complement.
GAAACAACTTTATGGTTTGAAGTCTCTGTCGGTCTCTTCAAACAATATTAAATTAGAGAGAGAAAGTTATATAGCAACCATTTCGTTTCAAGAAATAGAAGAGTTGAACCTCAGAATAGGATAGAAGAAAGGTTTTTAGAGCTCAGATTCGAACTGAAGAAACAACTTTAGGGTTTGGAAATGAGTATTGATTGAACATGTTCATGAGCTAGCGCCAGAATTGTTCAGTGGTTCATCTTCAGTCCTTCGTCCTCCCCTTATGGGACTACTTTCTCTTCCTCTGCCATATTTATACTGTTATTATTTTTGTTTATATACACTGGATACTTCTCTTATTTCTATACTCTCTTCATTTTCAATCTATCTCAGTTTGCTATCTTTTCTTCACAAGTTATCATGTTTTTTTCCTTCTAATTGTCACATTCATCAAGATTTTTAAACTACGTGCTTATATACATATGCATATATATCAATATATGTATATAAATACACGAATCAAAGAATATCTTAGTTTATCTCCGAAATAAAACAAAATACTTGTCATTTTCCTTCAAATTATCATATTTATCAACATTCTTAAACTGTATATTTATATACTTAAGTATATTTATCAATATATATATATATATATATATATATATATATGTGTATATATATATATATATATATATATATATATATATATATATATATATATATATATGAATATGTACAACAAAAATATCCAAGCCCTTCAAGGAAACAAAATTCTTGGCTTTTTTCCTTTTAATTGTCATATTTATCAACATTCTTAAACTGTATGTATATATACTTATGCATATTTATCAATATATGCATATAAATACACGCAACAAAGAATATCTTACCCCCCCCCCCTTTAAGGAAAACAAAATAAATTTACGTTGCTTCTCCCATTAGACTCCGGTTAAACCGACCGTGGCGTCGCCTCTGTCTAGACTCCGGTTAAACCGACCGTGGGAACCATTGAAACGGCATCGGGAGTGAGACCCCCTTTCCAAGGGTTAAATGTTTATAGGCGCTCAGATTTCAGGTCACCAGATCGTACCTGGAAGGCGGATTTGAAGTCTTCCAGTATTAAAGCGCTATTTCTTTTTGTTTTAGAATTCGTCTTTCTTCTTGTTTTCCGTCATCTTTATTTGAATTTACATTTGCTATTTATACTGTCTCCTTTTTTTCACTTTCTTCCTCTTTTTGCTTTGGTCTATCTCATTCTCATGAATTAAATAAATTAATATATTATGTGTTTACGTAGTCTGTCTGTGGTAAGGTCTTGTGACTTCAACGAGAGGTGATTTCGATGAGACATCAAATAGTTATCTTCAAGCAAATATATTTTTCTTTAATAACTCCATTGAAACCTAGCCTTGGGAGACTTTGACGAGACATCAAATAGTTATCTTCTCAAACATTCGATTTCATTAACCAAATAGATTTTTCTTAAAGTATTAACATCATTTAAGCCTGAAATCGCTTTGAAACTCCACACGGCTACGATCAAACTTCCACAACAATTAAGTGGAAATAGATTTATATTTTGGACTATGTAAAGTACCCAGTAATTTTGGGCTATTTCGGAAGAGTAGATAGCGGAGGACTATGAGAGATAACGTATCTCTTTTCATTGGAGGATATAATTCACATTGTTGTTCTGTATGAGGCCAAAGAAGCGAACTGATTGAAGGACATATTTGCGCAGTAAACTGTATTATTATTATTATTATTATTATTATTATTATTATTATTGTTGTTGTTGTTGTTGTTGTTGTTGTTGTTGTTGTTGTTGTTGTTATTATTACTTAATATTATTATTACTATTATTAATATTATTATTGTTGTTGTTGTTACTATTAGTATTATTATTATTAATACTTTAATATTATTATTATTATTATTATTATTATTATTATTATTATTATTACTTTATTATTATTATCATTATTAGCTAAGCTAAAACCCTAGTTGGAAAAGCAAGATGCTATAAGGCCAAGGGCTCCAAGAGGGAAAAATAGCCCATTGAGGAAGGAAATAAGGATATAAATAAACGATATGAGAAATAATGAAGAATTAAAATAAAATATTTTAAAAACAGTAACAACACCAAAACAGATATTTCAAAATAGCGGGAGGAAAGGAAATAAGGAAATGAATAAGTGATATGAGAAATAATGAACAATTATAATAAAATCATTTAAAAACAGTAACAACATCAAAACAGATATTCCATATTTAAAGGTCCTATGTATAGCCATTTTCCTTTCGGAAAAAAAATCTCAAACTATAATTATTAATTTAAGAAAAATTGTGACTATTTTTTTTTAATGAGGCGCATTTGCACTATCTCGCAGCGGTGCCCTTTTAGCTCGGAAAAGTTTCCTGCCATCTGATTGGTTAGAATTATCGTGTCCAACCAATCAGGGATCAGGAAACTTTTCCGAGCTAAAAGGGCACCCCCTGCGAGTCGGTGCAAATCTGCCTCACTAAAAAGAATTGACTATAGTTTGATTTGTGGAATAAGTTCTCTCATTTTTTTTTTTTTATTTAATGAATCTTAATATAATGTTTCTTTAGTGAAGCATTGATAAAATGCAGTAGTTATTCATTCTTACGCTGCTCTGGTCTCAATGTATGTAAGAACTAGGGTGGCACTCTGTAGAGCGCAGACCTCCACCACGGCAGCTTATTTCTCGACCTTTTGCTCGACCATGACCTTGACCTTTGACCTGGACCTTCCAGAATTTAGTCATTTCCAGCTTTTTACATGACAATTAATCCATGCAGGTTTCATTACTCTGCGATTAAAATTGTGGTCAGGAAGCTGTTCACAAACAAACACACAAACAGGGCATAAAACATAACCTCCTTCCAACTTCGTTGGCGGAGGTAAATATGTCGTAAAACAATACTCTAATAGAGTAAGGGCGAGTGTATAGTGATGTGTGTTCGAAACACATATGAAAAAGAGAGAGAGAGAGAGAGAGAGAGAGAGAGAGAGAGAGAGAGAGAGAGAGAGAGAGAGAGAGAGAGAGAGATTAAGGATATATGCTATGTTCGGGTCCAGCGATGAAAAATGCAATACTATATTGAAAATCGTGGTTTTTTTTTTTTTACCTCTGCCAACGACGTTGGAAGGAGGTTATGTTTTCGCCTCTGTTTGTGTTTCCCTGTGAACAACTTCCTGGCCACAAATTTAATCGAAGACTAATGAAACTGGCAGGGATTAACTGTCATGTAAAAAGCGGGAAATTATTAAATTTTGGAAGGGCAAGGTGAAAGGTCAAGGACGCGGTCAAGTAAAATGTCCAATTCACATGATCAGCCATAAGTCTGGACATAGTTATCACAGAGACTTCAAACTTTGTTCATATTTGAGTGTATGGAAATCCACGCGAATTAATACATGTTAAGGCCAAAGGTCAGGGTCAAGGTCGAGCAAAAGGTCGAGAAATAAGCTACCGCGGCGGAGGTCTACTATCTATTGGGTGCTTCTCTAGTTTTTCCTTTAATGATGGGCATAACGTGTTATTTCAACCAGAGATTTGTAATTGGTCAAAATAATATCCTGTTAAACAATTATTTAAACATTTGTAAGACAAAGAGAGAGAGAGAGAGAGAGAGAGAGAGAGAGAGAGAGAGAGAGAGAGAGAGAGAGAGAGAGAGAGAGTCCCTTGTCTTTAAACCTTTAATAGAGTATCTCCTTTTCCCTAGAAGTAACCCTGAAAAAATTTTAACCTTAAAATTTACTTGAACAACACTATTAAAAAAAAACAGTAATTTTAATCGGAAATTCTCCGTAAAAATCTACTGTTCTCAACCGTATTTCAGTAAAATACAGGCGACCGCAATTTTAGCTTGCTTTGTTATTATCTTTTACAGGTTGGTGACCGTAATATCACTCCTTTACGTCAATATTTCCGTTTTTAAAACTGTAAAAATCATGGAAGAAATGTTGACAGACATTTCCGGTTTTTTTTTTTTTTTTTTTTTTTTTTTTCTATTCCAACTCTCTCTGCCAGATTGGAAATTATCAGTGACACTGGCTAGACTAGCTTGCATAAGAGATTGTGTTCAAATTCCAAAAACTTCTTATGTCTTAAGTTTTACGTGATGATATACTAATTTTACTGATTTTGAAGCTAATAATTTTGAACGTAAAGAAATGTTTGTTCAAGTTCAAATCTATATTGGGCACATTAAGAAAAACACGAACTTCAAATATGTTGACTAAGGAATTTATACGAAAAAAAAAAAAATTTACCTTAAGTTTTACATGTACGAATTTTACTGATTTTGATGCTAATAATTTTGAACGTAGAGAAATGTGGATTCAAGTTCAATTTCATCTTGGGCACACTTAAAAAGACACGAACTTCAAAGATGTTGATTAAGGAATTTATACGAAAAAAAAAAAACAGAATTTTACCTCAAATTTGACATGTAGGAATTAAACTGATTTTATAAGTTCAGATCTATCTTGGGAACATTGAGAAAAAAACGAACTTTAAAAATGTTGACTAAGAAATTTAAACGAAAAAAAAAAACAGACTTTTACCTTAAGTTTTATATATTATACTAATTTTAATGATTTTGATAATCAGACGAATCAGAAATTCGAATAATTTTGAACATAGAAAAAATGTATTTTAAATTCAAATCTATCTTGGGCACATTGAGAAAAACACGAACTTCAAAGATGTTAAGGAATTTAAAAAGAAAAAAACTTTTACCTTAAGTTTTACATATACTAATTTTACTGATTTTGATATTCACACGGATCGGAAATTCGAATAATTTTGAACATAGGGAAATGTGTAAGTTCAAATCCATCTTGAACACATTGAGAAAATAACCAGCTTCGAAGATGTTAATTAAAGAATTTAGAATAATTTTGAACTTGGAGAAATGTGTAAGTTCAAATTCATCTTGAACACATTGAGAAAATAACCATCTTCAAAGATGTTATCTAAAGAATTCAGAATAATTTTGAACTTAGAGAAATGTGTATTTTAAGTTCAAATTTATCTTGGGCCCACTGAAAAAAAAAAAAACGAATTTTAAAAATGTTGACTAAGTGGTTCAAAAAGAAAAACTTTTATAGTTCTTCAAATTGAATTATTTAGAGTTAATCCAAATTTCAGAATAGTTGGTACAGATAGTTCAAGAACCGCACATTACAGTTGCTATGTTATGTACTCTACTTCATTCAGGCGTACCATTCATAAAATCCTTAATTTACAAATAAAATGTATTTAGGAGCAACAGTAATTTATTATCAATTTTAAATGACATCTGACAGATCTATTCTAATGTTGTTACTGTTCTCAAAATATTAAATGTTCATTACTTCTTTTGTAGTTTATTTATTTCCTTATTTCCTTTCCTCACTGGGCTATTTTTTCCCTATTTGAACCTCTGGGCTTATAGCAACTTGCTTTTTCAGATAGGTTTAAAGCTTAGCTAGTAATAATGATAATAATAATGATAGTTTATTCATTTCTTTATTTCCTTTCCTCACTGGGCTATTTTTCCCTATTGGAGCCCTGGGGCTGATAGCAGCTTGCTTTTTCAACTAGGTTTGTAGCTTAGCTAGTAATAATGATAATAACAATAGTTTATTTATTTCCCTATTTCCTTCCCTCACTGGGCTATTTTTCCCTATTGGAGCTTTTTGGCTTATAGTATCCTGCTTTTCCATCTAGGGTTGTAGCTTAGCTAGTAATAATGCGAATAGCAATACTTTAGTTATTTCCTTATTTCCTTTCTTCACTGGTCTATTTTCTCCTATTGGAGCCTTTGGGCTTATAGTATCTTGCTTTTCCAACTAGGGTTGTAGCTTAGTAATAATGATGATAATAATAGTTTATTTATTTCCTTATTTCCTTTCCTCACTGGGCTACTTTTCCCTATTGGAGCCTTTGGACTTATATCATCCTGCTTTTCCAACTAGGGTTGCAGCTTAGCTAGTAATAATGATAATAATATTAGTTTATTTATTTCCTTATTTCCTTTCCTCACTGGGCTATTTTTCCCTATTGGAGCTTTTTGGCTTACAGTATCCTGCTTTTCCAACTAGGTTTGTAGCTTAGCTAGTAATAATGATAATAATAATAGTTTATTTATTTCCTTATTTCCTTTCCTCACTGGGCTATTTTTTCCTATTTGAGCCCCTGGGCTTATAGCAACTTGCGTTTTCAATTATGGCTGTAGCTTAGCTAGTAATAATGATAATGATAATAGTTTATTTATTTCCTTATTTCCTTTCCTCACTGGGCTATTATTCCCTATTTGAGCCCCTGGGCTTATAGCAACTTGCTTTTCCAACTAGGGTTGTAGCTTAGCCAGTAATAATGATTATAATAATAGTTTATTTATTTTCTTATTTCCTTTCTTCACTGGGGTATTTTTCCCTATTTGAGCCCCTGGGCTGATAGCAGCTTGCTTTTCAACTAGGGTTGTAGCTTAGCTAGTAATAATGATAATAATAATAATTTATTTACTTCCTTATTTCCTTTCCTCACTGGGCTATTTTTCCCTATTGGAGCCTTTTGGTTCAACTAGGGTTGTAGCTTAGCTAGTAATAATGATAATCATAATGATAGTTTATTTCCTTATTTCCTTTCCTCACTGGGCTATTTTTCCCTATTGGAGCCCTTAGGCTGATAGCAGCTTGCTTTTTCAACTAGGTTTGAAGCTTAGCTAGTAATAATGATTATAATAGTAGTTTATTTATTTTCTTATTTCCTTTCCTCACTGGGCTATTTTTCCCTATTGGAGCCTTTAGGCTTATAGTATCCTGCTTTTCCAACTAGGTTTGTAGCTTAGCTAGTAATAATGATAATAATAATAGTTTATTTATTTCCTTATTTCCTTTCTTCACTGGGCTATTATTTCCTATTGGAGCCCTTGGTTTTATAGCATCCTGCTTTTCCAACTAGGGTTGTAGCTTAGCTAGTAATAATGATAATAATAATAGTTTATTTATTTCCTTATTTCCTTTCCTCACTGAGCTATTTTCCCCTATTGGAGCCTTTGGGCTTGTAGCATCATGCTTTTCCAACTAGGGTTGTAGCTTGGCTAGTAATAATGATAATAATAATAGTTTATTTATTTCCTTATTCCATATCCTCACTGGGTTATTTTCCCTATCGGAGCCTTTGGGCTTATAGCATCCTGCTTTTCCATCTAGGATTGTAGCTTGGCTAGTAATAATGATAATAATAACCGGTTTAGACAGTCTGGTATACCATTAACTCAAAGAATGTGTAATTATCCTTTTTTGTTCTGAAA
>NW_027169639.1:20000-25000 GCF_036898095.1 Palaemon carinicauda | reverse complement strand
ACCATAACTTTGTTTGGATGTATACACTGGCAGTGACTTTGTTTTGTGATTACAGTGACTCTATATAGGGCTGTGTTTATTCTAGCAATCTGAGATTAGGGCTAATGTGCGTCGGCTATATGCAGAGGCCGGAACAAGAGCGTCACATTCATACTCAGCTGCGTTCGAGGGGAGACTAACGGCACTCGCTGTGCATGCAACAGCCGCGGCAGTCACAGTGTTACCAGATACAGCATAGCTCTGTTGCCTCGAGCTATTGTACTCGGTGATTGGCTACCGTTTGTGACGTCATTGTGACGCTACCACTGACGGCATTGAGCGATATTTTCTCTTTGATTTCGTGAGATTTTTCTATTTATGCCGCCGAAATACGATAAAGGAAGGAGACCAAAGACTTCTGAGGTTTCTCCCCCATCATCCCCAACCCCAACTGACATGACGTCATCTCCAACGCATTCAAGATCTATTTCTCCTTCATCAACCCCTTCAACCATGGATTTAATCAGCAAAATGTTTGAATACATGGATAAAAAAGATGAAGAAAGAAGAAAACAGGATGAAGAAAGAAGAAAAGAAGACAATGTCAGACATCAGGAAGAATTCAAAGCATTAATTGAAGCTATGACTGGTCCCAGGCATACCCTACCCCAAGCAAGTGGTATAGGGCCCCCTACCCCAGCACCATCGTCTGCAAGTGTTCTCCAAGTGCCTAATTCAGCTGTGCAGACACCTAAGGTGACAGTAAATTTGCCTCCACCATTAACCCATGATGTTACTTATAGACAATACACAGAATGGAAGCAGAGATGGAAGGATTATGCTGTTATGGTAGATTTGGATAATTTACCTCAACCTAAGCAGTTGATACAGCTAAGGGCATGTCTCAGTGTTGAGATGAGACGCTTATTAGAACACAATTTGGGTATTCCACCAGACTCAACTATGCTTTTGGATGATGTTTTATCTCATATCGAAACTTATATAAAGGGTCAGCAGAATGAAGCACTTCGTCGGTTAGCTTTTACTCAATGCAAGCAAGCAGAAGGCGAGTCATTAACAGATTTTTTCGTCCGTTTACAACAGCTCTCAGAGGAGGTTGATTTATGTAAAGGTGTTAACTGTGTGGAGGCCCAAATGAAACATGCTATTTTGGTTGGCATAAGGAATGAAGAACTCACCAAGAAGCTCATTAGCATGCCTACAACAACAACACTTGAGGAAGTGAAGCTGACTTGCAGGGCTTTTGAGGCTGCAAAGAAGACAACGACAGAGCTTAAAGCTCCACAGACTTCAGTGCGTGCCGTGTCAAACTACAAGAAGTTAAAGAAGGCATTTGCAAAACCGGAGCAACCTAAGAAAATTCATCAGCAAGAGAAAACTTCTTCAAGTAGCAGATGCAAGAATTGTGGTCAACAGCATAATAGTGACACATGTAAGGCAGTATCCCACAAGTGCAGGAACTGTGCTAAAACTGGCCATTTCCCATATACTGCCGCATGTCCAGCATTGGCTAAGGAGTGCCGAATTTGCCATAAATTTGGCCACTATGATGTTTGTTGTGCACAGAAAAAGTCAAAGGGACCAAGGGAGTCGAAAGATTTAAAGGACACCAAATTGAACACTGTCAAGATATCTTCTCCAGCCATACGTTCAGTTAATTTACGTCCCCTAAGTTGTCCCTCACCACCTATTAATTTACATGTCACATATGGCAGTAAATCAGGGAAGATCAATGTTATCCCTGATACTGGTGCAGATACCACTGTTTTTGGAGTGCAACACTTACAAGCATTGGGCATTGATGTCAAGGAATTGTCTCCGCCCCCTGAGTTGCAGTTTTCCAACGCCGATGGATCACCCATGGAAGGTAACGTCTTGGGATCAATGGAGGCCGTCATGACTTATGGTGATATCTCATACAAGGGGTATATTGATGTTCTTAGTTCTCTCCCTACACCATTACTGTGTTATGATGCCCTCCGCCACCTAAGGATCATTCCCTGGGACTTCCCACGTCAAATGCAAGAGAGGAAACTTAGCAGGACTTCAGCAGGAACCAGTCAGGTCCCAGTCAGCCAGGTTAATACATGTGATCAAACGTCCGTTGTTCCTCCACCTCCAGCCACATCCTCACCTGAGGAAGCCAGGCGATACTTTCTTAAGGAATATAGCGATGTGCTAATGACAAAGGAGCAGTTTCATCAAGGAGCACAACTCAAGCCAATGACTGGACCACCTATGCGTATTCACCTGAAAGAGGATGTGAAACCCTTTGCTATCTACACTCCACGTCTTATACCACTAGCCTTTCAAGAGGACGTCAAGACCGAGTTGGAGACAATGGTAGCACAAGGCATCATTGAACCTGTTGGGGATCAGCCATCCCCATGGTGTCACCCCTTAGTGGTCGTGGCCAAACCTACAGGTGGTGTTCGTGTCACCACAGATTTAAGCAAGTTAAATTCACAGGTTTTAAGGCCTGCACATCCTTCACCATCACCATTTAGTGCAATCAGGAGTATTGATCCTAATTCAAGGTATTTCTCCACCATGGATGCATTGTGTGGGTACTGGCAGATCCCACTAGCAGAGGAAGACCAAGCCCTTACAACATTCATTACGCCTTACGGTCGGTATCGCTATCGTCGTTCACCCATGGGATTCAGCGCTTCAGGAGATGCCTACTGCAGGAGAGGCGATATCGCTCTTCAGGGCATCCAACATTGTGTCAAGGTTGTGGATGATATCCTTGTATATGATAAGGATTATTATTCCCACTTATGCAGGCTCAACAAAGTTTTGTCTCGCTGTAGGACTCATGGTATTACTTTAAATGCAGAAAAGTTTGTTATTGCTAGCCCTACTGTATCTTTTTGTGGGTATACGTTATCTGAAAATGGAATTGCAGCCGACAAGGAGAAAGTTCGAGCTATATCAGAGTTTCCAAAGCCAGCAAATCTGACAGATTTAAGGTCATTCATGGGCCTTACTAACCAATTAACAGAATTTTCACCCAATCTTGCAGCTGCAGCAGATCCGCTTCGGCCGCTAATGAGCCCTAAGAGATCCTTCACGTGGACAGCAGATCATGATGCCGCCTTTGCCAGTGTTAAAAAGGCTCTCTCTCAGCCACCCGTGCTGGCTCATTTCGACCCGACGTGCCCCACTGTACTACAAACGGATGCTTCTCGTTTATATGGTTTAGGATACGCACTTCTACAAGACCATGGAGAAGGCCGTTTCCGCATGGTCCAATGTGGTTCAAGATTTTTGGCCGATGCAGAAACTAGGTGGGCCACCATTGAGCTAGAATGTTTAGCTTCAGTTTGGGCTATGAATAAATGTCGCCATTACTTACTTGGATTGCCCCATTTCACATTGGTGACTGACCATAGACCCCTGATACCCATCTTGAATACATATACATTGGATGCAATAGAAAACACACGTATTCAGCGTCTGAAAGAGAAAATTTCACCCTATATCTTCACTGCAGTATGGCGTAAAGGCAAGGAACATTGCATCCCTGATGCCCTTTCACGTTCCCCGGTGAGCCACCCAACGCCTGAAGATGATATGTTAAATAGTGAAACCCATCTTTCCCTCAGGAGTGTTGTAGCCAAGACTGTGGATGCAATTTCAGAAGCGAAGACATCAGATACACAAGATCTTATCTTGGAAGAGATTCGCACCGCAGCACGTGAGGACCCCTCGTACACAAGACTCCTCCAGAACGTTGCCAACGGATTCCCCAGTCACCGTTACAATCTCCACAATGACCTACTACCCTATTGGAAAATAAGGGAGGATTTATATACCGATGATGACCTTGTTCTGTATGGTAGCCGAATAGTAATTCCCTTAGCTATGCGACGCAGCATTTTAAGACGCCTTCATGACAGCCATTGTGGAGTGGAGGCGACTAAGCGTCGGGCTAAGCAGACTGTATATTGGCCTGGTATTAATTCAGACATAGCAAATACTGTCCATGCCTGTGAGCCATGTCAGATAATGCAGCCAAGCCAACAGCAGGAACCACTATTATGCAACGAAAACCCCTCTCGTCCCTTCGAATCAGTATCGGCTGATTTCTTCAGTGTTGCTGGGAAATCTTTCCTGGTGTATGTTGACAGACTATCTGGATGGCCTGTAGTTGTAAAATTTGGTACCAATACTACAGCGGAAGTAACAACACGACACTTCAGTCACATCTTCCGAGACTTAGGTGTTCCAGTAAGGCTGAGGACAGATGGTGGACCTCAGTTCACCAGCTCAGAATTCAAGAATTTTCTTACCCGATGGGGTGTTCAACATGTGATATCCACACCTTACTATCCCCAAAGTAATGGCCATGCCGAAGCAGCCGTGAAGAAGGTCAAACATTTTATCCTAAAAGTAGCACCTTCTGGGAACATCGACACCGAAGATTTCGACAAAGGATTATTGGAAATACGGAATACTCCTAACTATGCTGGCCTTTCTCCAGCGCAGATATTATATGGCCAAGCCCTTCGATCATGCATCCCAGCCCATGTATCATCATTCAAGCAGGAATGGCAAGAAAAAGCAAATGAATATGACCTTCGTGTAGCATCACATACAGAAGCAGCCAAAATAAGGTACGACAGCCATGCACACCCTTTGGAACCACTCAAACTCAATGATAATGTCCGTATCCAAGACCCTATCTCCAAGCGATGGGATAAGACTGGCATTATTATGGGCATCGGTAGGTCACGAGACTACCACGTGAAGTTACCCTCAGGAAGAATATTATGGCGTAACCGCCGTTTCTTACGCCCTGTACCTCATTCTCCTTCACATTTGCCTGACGAGACACAGCAATCTCCAAAGAAGAAGGATGTTGTCCCTGATACTAGTCAACAACAGCAAAGTGGCACTCAAGCTGAGTATCGGCGTTCACCGAGACACCATACCCGTTCATATAGCTCATTGAACGCAAAGGGGAGGGGGAGGTGATGGATTATCATTATAATTAT
>NW_027169639.1:7500-10000 GCF_036898095.1 Palaemon carinicauda | reverse complement strand
ATCACAACACATTGTAAAAGTACAGATAATATGTACAAAGTATAAAACACTATCACAATGTTAGTGCACACAAAGTAATTGTCACTTTTATACAAAATTTATAAATTACGTGGTGTTAAGTTTAACACATCCTTCGACTCAACCGGTTTCGAGCAGTGAGAAGGTTTTCTGCTCATTGTCAAGAGTGAACTGAAATGCAGGTGTTTTTTTGATGGCTTATATACGGAGTCCTGCTACGAGATTCCATCTTCACTGGTTAAGAACCGCCCTAGGGCGGAGACCGTTAATCCTATTGGGTGGTGGCCTCTGCCTCGCCGGGATGTTTGGTGGGATTACTGGCTCTGGTTCTGTCAGGAGATAATCCCTGTTTTGACCTTCAGCTATATCAGTCCTGTCATAGTTGTTATTGCCTGGACTATTGTTGATAGTGGACCTTATACATGTTGGCAATAAGGTCCCTTCTTGCGTGGTGTTGAGGTTAGGTCTTTGTTGTTGAATAAAAATAGCTTCCATTATCCGGAGACGTCTACTGTCAGGGGCATGGCCGATGATTGTTACATTTTTCACTATATGCTCCCTTGTTGTCATGAAATTATGTTTTTGGAGGCAATGCATTTTTATTGCACCCTGTTGCACGTGGCAAGATAATCTCTTAGAAAGACGCATCGTCGTCATCCCGATGTAGGTGCCAGGACATTCCTGGACGGGGCATTTATATCGGTACACTACGTTCGTCTTTTTCAAGTCATCTTGCATGGCGGGGGCAGGGTTGTTTTTCATTATCAAGTCTCGTGTTTTTGCTGATTGGTAATAAATTATGAGGTTGATTTCAGTATCCTCTGCCGTGGCAAAAACGTTGTTTTTTATTATATTTTTCATAATCTTTTCTTCTTCGTTGTAGTTTACGCTCATAATGCCTTTATAGTAAAGATTTATTTTTGCTGGCGTGTTGGTCTCATTAGGGCCTTCATTCTGGTACCATTTCTCGATTTCTTTTTTAATTTGCCGATTAATGTCCTTATTCGTGAAGCCATTATTCACCAGAATTTTAGTAACTCTGTCAAGTTCCTCGTGGGTGCCTCTCCACGAAGAACAGTGAGAAATGGCTCTCCGAATAAAAGCCTTAATGGTGGCAGTTTTATACCGACTAGGGCACTCGCTGTCACCATTCAGACATAGGCCGAGATTCGTTGGTTTTACGTACACCGAGGTACTAAAACTATCATTGCTTGTTTCTACAAGGACATCAAGGAAGGGGAGACGTCCTTGGAGGCTGTGCTCTAGGGTGAACCTGAGCGAGCTGCATTCCTCGAAAATTCGGCGAAGTTCTTCTATGCTCTCCTATGCTCTCCTATGCACCAAGAAAGCCCCTTTCACTACCCATAAGGGCCATATATTTATTCAGAAAGATGGAGTCGTTATGGGGTCCCCTTTAGGCGTCCTCTTTGCTAATTTTTATATGGGAGTAGTCGAGGAGAGAGTTTTTCGAAAAATCAGTAAACCAGACCTCTATGTACGCTACATTGACGATACTTTCATAAAAACGGCCAATCAGGAGAGCATAGAAGAACTTCGCCGAATTTTCGAGGAATGCAGCTCGCTCAGGTTCACCCTAGAGCACAGCCTCCAAGGACGTCTCCCCTTCCTTGATGTCCTTGTAGAAACAAGCAATGATAGTTTTAGTACCTCGGTGTACGTAAAACCAACGAATCTCGGCCTATGTCTGAATGGTGACAGCGAGTGCCCTAGTCGGTATAAAACTGCCACCATTAAGGCTTTTATTCGGAGAGCCATTTCTCACTGTTCTTCGTGGAGAGGCACCCACGAGGAACTTGACAGAGTTACTAAAATTCTGGTGAATAATGGCTTCACGAATAAGGACATTAATCGGCAAATTAAAAAAGAAATCGAGAAATGGTACCAGAATGAAGGCCCTAATGAGACCAACACGCCAGCAAAAATAAATCTTTACTATAAAGGCATTATGAGCGTAAACTACAACGAAGAAGAAAAGATTATGAAAAATATAATAAAAAACAACGTTTTTGCCACGGCAGAGGATACTGAAATCAACCTCATAATTTATTACCAATCAGCAAAAACACGAGACTTGATAATGAAAAACAACCCTGCCCCCGCTATGCAAGATGACTTGAAAAAGACGAACGTAGTGTACCGATATAAATGCCCCGTCCAGGAATGTCCTGGCACCTACATCGGGATGACGACGATGCGTCTTTCTAAGAGATTATCTTGCCACGTGCAACAGGGTGCAATAAAAATGCATTGCCTCCAAAAACATAATTTCATGACAACAAGGGAGCATATAGTGAAAAATGTAACAATCATCGGCCATGCCCCTGACAGTAGACATCTCCGGATAATGGAAGCTATTTTTATTCAACAACAAAGACCTAACCTCAACACCACGCAAGAAGGGACCTTATTGCCAACATGTATAAGGTCCACTATCAACAATAGTCCAGGCAATAACAACTAT
>NW_027169638.1:25000-35577 GCF_036898095.1 Palaemon carinicauda | reverse complement strand
ATATATATGTAATATATAATATATATATATATATACTTATATATATTTATATATAATATATATATATTATCTATATATTTTACATATATTATATATATATGATATATATTATATATATATATATATATATAAATAGATATTATATATAATATATATATATATATATATATATATATATATATATATTATATTATATATATATATATAATACATATATTTATATATATATGTAAATATATAGTATAATATATATATATATATATATATATATATATATATCTATATATATACATATTTGAATTCATATTTATGTATATATATACATATATATATATATATATATATATATATATATATATATATATATATATATATATATATATTGTATATATATATATATATATATATATATATATATATATATATATATATATATATATATATACGTATATACATATATTATATATATACATAATATGAACTTATATATATATATATATATATATATATATATAAGTTCAATTATATATAATATAAATATATGTATACATGTATATATATATACATATATATAAATATATATATATATATATATATATATATATATATATATATAATATATATATATATATATATATATGTATGTATAATATATATATTATATATATATATATATATATATACGAGTATGTATATATATATATATATATATATATATATATATATATATATATATATATATATATATATATATATATATATATATATATATCTAAATTTATATTTAGGTCGTTAAGAGAATCCAGACATTAAAGTATCAAAAATATATATGGCTTATTTGAATATGAAAAACACATCTAAATGTGCAAAATTTATCATTAATTGAATGCCAAGTAACAAACTACCAATTAGCTACGATGGTGAAGATGGGTTGATTTTCTTCGTGGCCAAGTGGCTTAGTCACTGTCTATACAAGCTTGCCGACCAGGGTTCGATTCCCGGCCGGACCCAAGATCTTGTCTTTGTGTGATTTCGCCTGGGGCTCTGATCCCGAGGTCGTTAAGAGAATCCAGACATTAATGTATCAAAAATATATATGGCTTATTTGAATATGAAAAACACGTCTAAATGTGCAAAATTTATCATGACCAAGTAACAAACTACCAATTAGCTACGATGGTGAAGATGGGTTGATTTCAATTCTAAGTACAAAATACCTGATTCGACAGGTATAATTACAGAAGAATTGTCATTGACTTTTATCTTTCTTCGTGGCCAAGTGGCTTAGTCACTGTCTATACAAGCTTGCCGACCAGGGTTCGATTCCCGGCCGGACCCAAGCTCTTGTCTTTGTGTGATTTCGCCTGGGGCTCTGATCCCGAGGTCGTTAAGAGAATCCAGACATTAATGTATCAATAATATATATGGCTTATTTGAATATGAAAAACACGTCTAAATGTGCAAAATTTATCATTAATTGAATGCCAAATAACAAACTACCAATTAGCTACGATGGTGAAGATGGGTTGATTTCAATTCTAAGTACAAAATACCTGAATTCGACAGGTATAAGTACAGAAGTATTGTCATTGACTTTGATCTTTCTTCGTGACCAAGTGGCTTAGTCACTGTCCATACAAGCTTGCCGACCAGGGTTCGATTCACGGCCGGACCCAAGCTCTTGTCTTTGTGTGATTTTGCCTGGGGCTCTGATCCTGAGGTCGTTAAGAGAATCCAGACATTAGTGTATCAAAAATATATATGGCTTATTTGAATATCTAAAACACGACTAAATGTGCAAAATTTATCATTAATTGAATGCCAAGTAACAAACTACCAATTAGCTACGATGGTGAAGATGGGTTGATTTCAATTCTAAGTACAAAATACCTGAATTCGACAGGTATAAGTACAGAAGAATTGTCATTGACTTTTATCTTTCTTCGTGGCCAAGTGGCTTAGTCACTGTCTATACAAGCTTGCCCACCAGGGTTCGATTCCCGGCCGGATCCAAGCTCTTGTCTTTGTGTGATTTCGCCTGGGGCTCTGATCCCGAGGTCGTTAAAAGAATCCAGACATTAATGTATCAATAATATATATGGCTTATTTGAATATGAAAAACACGTCTAAATGTGCAAAATTTATCATTAATTGAATGCCAAGTAACAAACTACCAATTAGCTACGATGGTGAAAATGGGTTGATTTCAATTCTAAGTACAAAATACCTGATTTCGACATGTATAAGTACAGAAGAGTTGTCATTGACTTTTTCTTCTTGACCAAGTGCTTAGTCACTGTCTATACAAGCTTGTCGACCAGGGTTTGATTCCTGGCCGGACCCAAGCTCTTGTCTTTGTGTGATTTCGCCTAGGGCTCTGATCCCGAGGTCGTTAAGAGAATCCAGACATTAATGTATCAAAAATATATAAGGCTTATTTGAATATGAAAAAACACATCTAAATGTGCAAAATTTATCATTAATTGAATGCCTAGTAACAAACTACCAATTAGCTACGATGGTGAAGATGGGTTGATTTTAATTCTAAGTACAAAATACCCGAATTTGACAGGTATAAGTACAGAAGAATTGTCATTGACTTTTATCTTTCTTCGTGGCCAAGTGGCTTAGTCACTGTCTATACAAGCTTGCCGACAAGGGTTCGATTCCCGGCCGGACCCAAGCTCTTGTCTTTGTGTGATTTCGCCTGGGGCTCTGATCCCGAGGTCGTTAAGAGAATCCAGACATTAATGTATCAAAAATATATATGGCTTAGGCTATTTGAATATGAAAAACACGTCTAAATGTGCAAAATTTATCATTAATTGAATGCCAAGTAACAAACTACCAATTAGCTACGATGGTGAAGATGGGTTGATTTCAATTCTAAGTACAAAATACCTGAATTCGACAGGTATAAGTACAGAAGAGTTGTCATTGACTTTTATCTTTCTTCTTGGCCAAGTGGCTTAGTCACTGTTTATACAAGCTTGCCCACCATGGTTCGATTTCCGGCCGGACCCAAGCTCTTGTCTTTGTGTGATTTCGCCTGGGGCTCTGATCCCGAGGTCGTAGAGAATCCAGACATTAATGTATCAAAAATATATATGGCTTATTTGAATATGAAAAACACGTCCAAATGTGCAAAATTTATCATTAATTGAATGCCAAATAACAAACTACCAATTAGCTACGATGGTGAAGATGGGTTGATTTCAATTCTAAGTAAAAAAACCAGGGTTCGATTCCCGACCGGACCCAAGCTCTTGTCTTTGTGTGATTTCGCCTGGGGCTCTGATCCCGAGGTCGTAGAGAATCCAGACATTAATGTATCAAAAATATATATGGCTTATTTGAATATGAAAAACACGTCCAAATGTGCAAAATTTATCATTAATTGAATGCCAAGTAACAAACTACCAATTAGCTACGATGGTGAAGATGGGTTGATTTCAATTCTAAGTAAAAAAACCAGGGTTCGATTCCCGACCGGACCCAAGCTCTTGTCTTTGTGTGATTTCGCCTGGGGCTCTGATCCCGAGGTCATAGAGAATCCAGACATTAATGTATCAAAAATATATATGGCTTATTTGAATATGAAAAACACATCCAAATGTGCAAAATTTATCATTAATTGAATGCCCAGTAACAAACTACCAATTAGCTACGATGGTGAAGATGGGTTGATTTAAATTCTAAGTACAAAATACCTGAATTCGACAGGTATAAGTACAGAAGAGTTGTCATTGACTTTTATCTTTCTTCTTGGCCAAGTGGCTTAGTCACTGTCTATACAAGCTTGCCCACCATGGTTCGATTCCCGGCCGGACCCAAGCTCTTGTCTTTGTGTGATTTCGCTGGGGCTCTGATCCCGAGGTCGTTAGGAGAATCCAGACATTAATGTATCAAAAATATATATGGCTTATTTGAATATGAAAAACATGTCTAAATGTGGAAAATTTATCATTAATTGAATGCCTAGTAACAAACTACCAATTAGCTACGATGGTGAAGATGGGTTGATTTCAATTCTACGTACAAAATACCTGAATTCGACAGGTATAAGTACAGAAGAATTGTCATTGACTTTTATCTTTCTTCGTGGCCAAGTGGCTTAGTCACTGTCTATACAAGCTTGCCAACCAGGGTTCGATTCCCGGCCGGACCCAAGCTCTTGTCTTTGTGTGATTTCGCCTGGGGCTCTGATCCCGAGGTCGTTAAGAGAATCCAGACATTAATGTATCAATAATATATATGGCTTATTTGAATATGAAAAACACGTCTAAATGTGCAAAATTTATCATTAATTGAATGACGAGTAACAAACTACCAATTAGCTACGATGGTGAAGATGGGTTGATTTCAATTCTAAGTACAAAATACCTGCATTCGACAAGTATAAGTCCAGAAGAATTGTCATTGACTTTTATCTTTCTTTGTGGCTAAGTGGCTTAGTCACTGTCTATACAAGCTTGCCGACCAGGGTTCGATTCCCGGCCAGACCCAAGCTCTTGTCTTTGTGTGATTTCGCCTGGGGCTCTAATCACGAGGTCGTTAAGAGAATCCAGACATTAATGTATCAAAAATATATATGGCTTATTTGAATATGAAAAACACGTCTAAATGTGCAAAATTTATCATTAATTGAATGCCAAGTAACAAACTACCAATTAGCTACGATGGTGAAGATGGGTTGATTTCAATTCTAAGTACAAAATACCTGAATTCGACAGGTATAAGTACAGAAGAGTTGTCATTGACTTTTATCTTTCTTCGTGGCCAAGTGGCTTAGTCACTGTCTATACAAGCTTGCCGACCAGGGTTCGATTCCCGGCCGGACCCAAGCTCTTGTCTTTGTGTGATTTCGCCTGGGGCTCTGATCCCGAGGTCGTTAAGAGAATCCAGACATTAATATATCAAAAATATATATGGCTTATTTGAATATGAAAAACACGTCTAAATGTGCAAAATTTATCATTAATTGGATGCCAAGTAACAAACTACCAATTAGCTACGATGGTGAAGATGGGTTGATTTCAATTCTAAGTACAAAATACCTGAATTCAACAGGTATAAGTACAGAAGAATTGTCATTGACTTTTATATTTCTTCATGGCCAAGTGGCTCAGTCACTGTCTATACAAGCTTGCCCACCAGGGTTTGATTCCCGGCCGGACCCAAGCTCTTGTCTTTGTGTGATATCGCCTGGGGCTCTGATCCTGAGGTAGTTAAGAGAATCCAGACATTAATGTATCAAAAATATATATGGATTATTTTGAATATGAAAAACACGTCTGAATGTGTAAAATTTATCATTAATTGAATGCCAAGTAACAAACTACCAATTAGCTACGATGGTGAAGATGGGTTGATTTCAATTCTAAGTACAAAATACCTGAATTCGACAGGTATAAGTACAGAAGAATTGTCATTGACTTTTATCTTTCTTCGTGGCCAAGTGGCTTAGTCACTGTCTATGTCAAGCTTGCCGACCAGGGTTCGATTCCTGGCCAGACCCAAGCTCTTGTCTTTGTGTGATTTCGCCTGGGGCTATGATCCCGAGGTCGTTAAGAGAATCCAGACATTAATGTATCAAAAATATATATGGCTTATTTGAATATGAAAAACACATCTAAATGTGAAAAAATTTATCATTAATTGAATGCCAAGTAACAAACTACTAATTAGCTACGATGGTGAAGATGTGTTGATTTCAATTCTAAGTACAAAATACCTGAATTCGACAGGTATAAGTACAGAAGAATTGTCATTGACTTTTATCTTTCTTCGTGGCCAAGTGGCTTAGTCACTGTCTATGTCAAGCTTGCCGACCAGGGTTCGATTCCTGGCCGGAACCAAGCTCTTGTCTTTGTGTGATTTCGCCTGGGGCTCTGATCCCGAGGTCATAGAGAATCCAGACATTAATGTATCAAAAATATATATGGCTTATTTGAATATGAAAAACACATCCAAATGTGCAAAATTTATCATTAATTGAATGCCAAGTAACAAACTACCAATTAGCTACGATGGTGAAGATGGGTTGATTTCAATTCTAAGTACAAAATACCTGAATTCGACAGGTATAAGTACAGAAGAGTTGTCATTGACTTTTATCTTTCTTCTTGGCCAAGTGGCTTAGTCACTGTCTATACAAGCTTGCCCACCATGGTTCGATTCCCGGCCGGACCCAAGCTCTTGTCTTTGTGTGATTTCGCCTGGGGCTCTGATCCCGAGGTCGTTAGGAGAATCCAGACATTAATGTATCAAAAATATATATGGCTTATTTGAATATGAAAAACATGTCTAAATGTGGAAAAATTATCATTAATTGAATGCCTAGTAACAAACTACCAATTAGCTACGATGGTGAAGATGGGTTGATTTCAATTCTAAGTACAAAATACCTGAATTCGACAGGTATAAGTACAGAAGAATTATTGTCATTGACTTTTATCTTTCTTCGTGGCCAAGTGGCTTAGTCACTGTCTATACAAGCTTGCTAACCAGGGTTCGATTCCCGGCCGGACCCAAGCTCTTGTCTTTGTGTGATTTCGCCTGGGGCTCTGATCCCGAGGTCGTTAAGAGAGTCCAGACATTAATGTATCAATAATATATATGGCTTATTTGAATATGAAAAACACGTCTAAATGTGCAAAATTTATCATTAATTGAATGACGAGTAACAAACTACCAATTAGCAACGATGGTGAAGATGGGTTGATTTCAATTCTAAGTACAAAATACCTGAATTCGACAAGTATAAGTACAGAAGAATTGTCATTGACTTTTATCTTTCTTCGTGGCTAAGTGGCTTAGTCACTGTCTATACAAGCTTGCCGACCAGGGTTCGATTCCCGGCCGGACCCAAGCTCTTGTCTTTGTGTGATTTCGCCTGGGGCTCTAATCACGAGGTCGTTAAGAGAATCCAGACATTAATGTATCAAAAATATATATGGCTTATTTGAATATGAAAAACACGTCTAAATGTGCAAAATTTATCATTAATTGAATGCCAAGTAACAAACTACCAATTAGCTACGATGGTGAAGATGGGTTGATTTCAATTCTAAGTACAAAATACCTGAACTCGACAGGTATAAGTACAGAAGAGTTGTCATTGACTTTTATCTTTCTTTGTGGCCAAGTGGCTTAGTCAATGTCTATACAAGCTTGCTGACCAGGGTTCGATTCCCGGCCGGACCCAAGCTCTTGTCTTTGTGTGATTTCGCCTGGGGCTCTGATCCCGAGGTCGTTAAGAGAATCCAGACATTAGTGTATCAAAATATATATGGCTTATTTGAATATCTAAAACACGACTAAATGTGCAAAATTTATCATTAATTGAATGCCAAGTAACAAACTACCAATTAGCTACGATGGTGAAGATGGGTTGATTTCAATTCTAAGTACAAAATACCTGAATTCGACAGGTATAAGTACAGAAGAATTGTCATTGACTTTTATCTTTCTTCGTGGCCAAGTGGCTTAGTCACTGTCTATACAAGCTTGCCCACCAGGGTTCGATTCCCGGCCGGATCCAAGCTCTTGTCTTTCTGTGATTTCGCCTGGGGCTCTGATCCCGAGGTCGTTAAAAGAATCCAGACATTAATGTATCAATAATATATATGGCTTATTTGAATATGAAAAACACGTCTAAATGTGCAAAATTTATCATTAATTGAATACCAAGTAACAAACTACCAATTAGCTACGATGGTGAAGATGGGTTGATTTCAATTCTAAGTACAAAATACCTGATTTCGACATGTATAAGTACAGAAGAGTTGTCATTGACTTTTATCTTTCTTCTTGGCCAAGTGGCTTAGTCACTGTCTATACAAGCTTATCTACCAGGGTTTGATTCCCGGCCGGACCCAAGCTCTTGTCTTTGTGTGATTTCGCCTGGGGCTCTGATCCCGAGGTCGTTAAGAGAATCCAGACATTAATGTATCAAAAATATATATGGCTTATTTGAATATGAAAAACACGCCTAAATGTGCAAAATTTATCATTAATTGGATGCCTAGTAACAAACTACCAATTAGCTACGATGGTGAATATGGGTTGATTTTAATTCTAAGTACAAAATACCTGAATTCGACAGGTATAAGTACAGAAGAATTGTCATTGACTTTTATCTTTCTTCGTGGCCAAGTGGCTTAGTCACTGTCTATACAAGCTTGCCGACAAGGGTTCGATTCCCGGCCGGACCCAAGCTCTTGTTTTGTGTGATATCGCCTGGGGCTCTGATCCCGAGGTCGTTAAGAGAATCCAGACATTAATGTATCAAAAATATATATGGCTTTTTTTAATATGAAAAACACGTCTAAATGTGCAAAATTTATCATTAATTGAATGCCAAGTAACAAACTACCAATTAGCTACGATGGTGAAGATGGGTTGATTTCAATTCTAAGTACAAAATACCTGAATTCGACAGGTATAAGTACAGAAGAATTGTCATTGACTTTTATCTTTCTTCGTGGCCAAGTGGCTTAGTCACTGTCTATACAAGCTTGCCAACCAGGGTTCGATTCCCGGCCGGCCCCAAGCTCTTGTCTTTGTGTGATATCGCCTGGGGCTCTGATCCCGAGGTCGTTAAGCGAATCCAGAAATTAATGTATCAATAATATATATGGCTTATTTGAATATGAAAAACACGTCTAAATGTGCAAAATTTATCATTAATTGAATGATGAGTAACAAACTACCAATTAGCTACGATGGTGAAGATGGGTTGATTTCAATTCTAAGTACAAAATACCTGCATTCGACAAGTATAAGTACAGAAGAATTGTCATTGACTTTTATCTTTCTTTGTGGCTAAGTGGCTTAGTCACTGTCTATACAAGCTTGCCGACCAGGGTTCGATTCCCGGCCGGACCCAAGCTCTTGTCTTTGTGTGATTTCGCCTGGGGCTCTGATCCCGAGGTCGTTAAGAGAATCCAGACATTAATGTATCAAAAATATATATGGCTTATTTGAATATGAAAAACACGTCTAAATGTGCAAAATTTATCATTAATTGAATGCCAAGTAACAAACTACCAATTAGCTACGATGGTGAAGATGGGTTGATTTCAATTCTAAGTACAAAATACCTGAATTCGACAGGTATAAGTACAGAAGAGTTGTCATTGACTTTTATCTTTCTTCGTGGCCAAGTGGCTTAGTCACTGTCTATACAAGCTTGCCGACCAGGGTTCGATTCCCGGCCGGACCCAAGCTCTTGTCTTTGTGTGATTTCGCCTGGGGCTATGATCCCGAGGTCGTTAAGAGAATCCAGACATTAATGTATCAAAAATATATATGGCTTATTTGAATATGAAAAACACGTCTAAATGTGCAAAATTTATCATTAATTGAATGCCAAGTAACAAACTACCAATTAGCTACGATGGTGAAGATGTGTTGATTTCAATTCTAAGTACAAAATACCTGAATTCGACCGGTATAAGTACAGAAGAATTGTCATTGACTTTTATCTTTCTTCGTGGCCAAGTGGCTTAGTCACTGTCTATGTCAAGCTTGCCGACCAGGGTTCGATTCCCGGCCGGACCCAAGCTCTTGTCTTTGTGTGATTTCGCCTGGGACTCTGATCCCGAGGTCGTTAAGAGAATCCAGACATTAATGTATCAAAAATATATATGGCTTATTTGAATATGAAAAACACGTCTAAATGTGCAAAATTTATCATTAATTGAATGCCAAGTAACAAACTACCAATTAGCTACGATGGTGAAGATGGGTTGATTTCAATTCTAAGTACAAAATACCTGAATTCGACAGGTATAAGTACAGAAGAATTGTCATTGACTTTTATATTTCTTCATGGCCAAGTGGCTCAATCACTGTCTATACAAGCTTGCCCACCAGGGTTTGATTCCCGGCCGGACCCAAGCTCTTGTCTTTGTGTGATATCGCCTGGGGCTCTGATCCCGAGGTAGTTAAGAGAATCCAGACATTAATGTATCAAAAATATATATGGATTATTTTGAATATGAAAAACATGTCTGAATGTGTAAAATTTATCATTAATTGAATGCCAAGTAACAAACTACCAATTAGCTACGATGGTGAAGATGGGTTGATTTCAATTCTAAGTACAAAATACCTCAATTCGACAGGTATAAGTACAGAAGAATTGTCATTGACTTTTATCTTTCTTCGTGGCCAAGTGGCTTAGTCACTGTCTATGTCAAGCTTGCCGACCAGGGTTCGATTCCTGGCCAGACCCAAGCTCTTGTCTTTGTGTGATTTCGCCTGGGGCTATGATCCCGAGGTCGTTAAGAGAATCCAGACATTAATGTATCAAAAATATATATGGCTTATTTGAATATGAAAAACACATCTAAATGTGCAAAATTTATCATTAATTGAATGCCAAGTAACAAACTACTAATTAGCTACGATGGTGAAGATGTGTTGATTTCAATTCTAAGTACAAAATACCTGAATTCGACAGGTATAAGTACAGAAGAATTGTCATTGACTTTTATCTTTCTTCGTGGCCAAGTGGCTTAGTCACTGTCTATGTCAAGCTTGCCGACCAGGGTTCGATTCCCGGCCGGACC
>NW_027169638.1:10000-12500 GCF_036898095.1 Palaemon carinicauda | reverse complement strand
TACGTGTTTTTCATATTCAAATAAGCCATATATATTTTGATATATTAATGTCTGGATTCTCTTAATGACCTCGGGATCAGAGCCCCAGGCGAAATCTCACAAAGACAAGAGCTTGGCTCCGGCCGGGAATCGAACCCTGGTCGGCAAGCTTATATAGACAGTGACTAACCCATTCGGCCACGAAGGAAGATAAAAGTCAATGACAATTCTACTGTATTTATACCTGTCGAATTCAGGTATTTTGTACTTAGAATTGAAATCAACCCATCTTCACCATCGTAGCTAATTGGTAGTTTGTTACTTGGCATTCAATTAATGATAAATTTTGCACATTTTTACGTGTTTTTCATATTCAAATAAGCCATATATATTTTGATATATTAATGTCTGGATTCTCTTAACGACCTCGGGATCAGAGCCCCAGGCGAAATCTCACAAACCCAAGAGCTTGGTTCCGGCCGGGAATCGAACCCTGGTCGGCAAGCTTATATAGACAGTGACTAACCCATTCGGCCACGAAGGAAGATAAAAGTCAATGACAATTCTACTGTATTTTTACCTGTCGAATTCAGGTATTTTGTACTTAGAATTGAAATCAACCCATCTTCACCATCGTAGCTAATTGGTAGTTTGTTACTTGGCATTCAATTAATGATAAATTTTGCACATTTTTACGTGTTTTTCATATTCAAATAAGCCATATATATTTTGATATATTAATGTCTGGATTCTCTTAACGACCTCGGGATCAGAGCCCCAGGCGAAATCTCACAAAGACAAGAGCTTGGCTCCGGCCGGGAATCGACAGGTATAAATACAGTAGAATTGTCATTGACTTTTATCTTCCTTCGTGGCCGAATGGGTTAGTCACTGTGTATATAAGCTTGCCGACCAGGGTTCGATTCCCGGCCGGAACCAAGCTCTTGTCTTTGTGAGATTTCGCCTGGGGCTCTGATCCCGAGGTCGTTAAGAGAATCCAGACATTAATATATCAAAAATATATATGGCTTATTTGAATATGAAAAACACGTAAAAATGTGCAAAATTTATCATTAATTGAATGCCAAGTAACAAACTACCAATTAGCTACGATGGTGAAGATGGGTTGATTTCAATTCTAAGTACAAAATACCTGAATTCGACAGGTATAAATACAGTAGAATTGTCATTGACTTTTATCTTCCTTCGTGGCCGAATGGGTTAGTCACTGTCTATATAAGCTTGCCGACCAGGGTTCGATTCCCGGCCGGAGCCAAGCTCTTGTCTTTGTGAGATTTCGCCTGGGGCTCTGATCCCGAGGTCGTTAAGAGAATCCAGACATTAATATATCAAAATATATATGGCTTATTTGAATATGAAAAACACGTAAAAATGTGCAAAATTTATCATTAATTGAATGCCAAGTAACAAACTACCAATTAGCTACGATGGTGAAGATGGGTTGATTTCAATTCTAAGTACAAAATACCTGAATTCGACAGGTATAAATACAGTAGAATTGTCATTGACTTTTATCTTCCTTCGTGGCCGAATGGGTTAGTCACTGTCTATATAAGCTTGCCGACCAGGGTTCGATTCCCGGCCGGAGCCAAGCTCTTGTCTTTGTGAGATTTCGCCTGGGGCTCTGATCCCGAGGTCGTTAAGAGAATCCAGACATTAATATATCAAAATATATATGGCTTATTTGAATATGAAAAACACGTAAAAATGTGCAAAATTTATCATGAATTGAATGCCAAGTAACAAACTACCAATTAGCTACGATGGTGAAGATGGGTTGATTTCAATTCTAAGTACAAAATACCTGAATTCGACAGGTATAAATACAGTAGAATTGTCATTGACTTTTATCTTCCTTCGTGGCCGAATGGGTTAGTCACTGTCTATATAAGCTTGCCGACCAGGGTTCGATTCCCGGCCGGAGCCAAGCTCTTGTCTTTGTGAGATTTCGCCTGGGGCTCTGATCCCGAGGTCGTTAAGAGAATCCAGACATTAATATATCAAAATATATATGGCTTATTTGAATATGAAAAACACGTAAAAATTTGCAAAATTTATCATTAATTGAATGCCAAGTAACAAACTACCAATTAGCTACGATGGTGAAGATGGGTTGATTTCAATTCTAAGTACAAAATACCTGAATTCGACAGGTATAAATACAGTAGAATTGTCATTGATTTTTATCTTCCTTCGTGGCCGAATGGGTTAGTCACTGTCTATATAAGCTTGCCGACCAGGGTTCGATTCCCGGCCGGAGCCAAGCTCTTGTCTTTGTGAGATTTCGCCTGGGGCTTTGATCCCGAGGTCGTTAAGAGAATCCAGACATTAATATATCAAAATATATATGGCTTATTTGAATATGAAAAACACGTGAAAATGTGCAAAATTTATCATTAATTGAATGCCAAGTAACAAACTACTAATTAGCTACGATGGTGAAGATGGGTTGATTTCAATTCTAAGTACAAAATACCTGAATTCGACAGGTATAAATACA
>NW_027169637.1:12500-35579 GCF_036898095.1 Palaemon carinicauda | reverse complement strand
ATCCATTTTTTTTTTTTTTTTTTTTTTTTTATCAAAGCTTGCGTTGCAAAAATGGATTGAAGGTCTTTTCTACTGCTGTCAGGATAGTAGTAGGAAACATGCCTCAGTTGCTCACTTTTTGGGGCTAATGTCAGGATTGCTCAGTCAGGATTGCTCACTTTTTGGGGCTAATGTCAGGATTGCTCAGCTTGTCAGGATTGCTCAGTCAGGATTGCTCACTTTTTGGGGCTAATGTCAGAATTGCTCACTTTGTCAGGATTGTTCAGTCCATTTGGGGATTTTTTACGTAAGGTTTTGTTTACAAACAACCCCTTCCCTTCCCCTTTTTGGGGGCCATTGTCAGGATTGCTCACTTTTTGGGGCTAATGTCAGGATTGCTCAGCTTGTCAGGATTGCTCAGTCAGGATTGCTCACTTTTTGGGGCTAATGTCACAATTGCTCACTTTGTCAGGATTGTTCAGTCCGTTTGGGGATTTTTTACGTAAGGTTTTGTTTACAAACAACCCCTTCCCTTCCCCTTTTTGGGGCCATTGTCAGGATTACTCACTTTTTGAGGCCATTGTCAGGATTGCTCAGTCCGTTTGGGGATTTAAACGTAAGGTTATGTTTACAAACAAACCGCCCCCCCTTCCCCCAAGCTACCCCCCCCAGAGGGGGCGTTTTCTGTGTCTATGGTCACCGGCAGGCTTAGAGTTGTCTATCTTGAATGACACACCTTTCTTTCCCCCTCCCTCCCTTCCCCGACCCCTAGGGGGAGGGGGCGTTTTCTGTGTTTGTGGTCACCGACAGCCATGGAGTTCTCTATCTGGATGACCCATGCCCCTAGATAGTGACACACACACACACACACACACACACACACACACTTGTGTGCTAACGTGAGGCTATCGAGGGGGGGGGGGGCGTCTCCTGTGTGTGGACACCACCAGGCATCAAGTTCTCTATCTGGACCCTATATATAGTGTCATCTTTCCCTCCCTCCCTTCCCCGACCCCTAGGGGGGCGTTTTCTGTGTTTGTGGTCACCGACAGGCATGGGGTTCTCTATCTGGATGACCGATGCCCCTAGATAGTGACAGACACACACACACACACTTGTGTGCCAACGTGAGTCAATCGAAGGGGGGCGTTTCCTGTGTGTGGACACCACCAGGCATGAAGTTCTCTATCTGGACTTTATAGATAGTGTCATCCTTTCAATTTAAGCCTATAGATGTGTCCCAACGTGAGGCAATCGAGTTTACACGCCTCCTCCACCGTTATCTCTCTCTCTTTCTCTCTCTCTCTCTCTCTCTCTCTCTCTCTCTCTCTCTCTCTCTCTCTCTCTCTCTCTCTCTCTGTCCATTTGTTTTAAGGCCTTTCGCTTACATTAACATATATGGGTAATAATCACTTACATTGGCATATATGGGTAATAAAAAACGTATTACAACTTAGTTTCTTTTATTATACGAAGCATACATGCAAAATAACATTTCGTGAATAAAGACATAGCACTTAGTGGGAAATAATCTAGGTCTAAAAACATACATTTAAAACCCCAACATTTGCACGCTTAAAAGCGGTAAGAAAACATTTTTAATTACGTTTCTTCAGCACTTGGCATATCTTCATTGAAAATTCAGGTTTTGTATATTTCCAGATGTACATACACGGTCTTGAATTTAAATGGAGAAGATAGTATAATAACACTGTCACGTCATTTTCCTTCAAGTCGGTGGTGGATAAATGTTCCCTGATTTTTTAAGGGCGGCGCAAACACCATTTAGACTTACGCTATGC
The DNA here is from genome assembly GCF_036898095.1 of Palaemon carinicauda. NCBI lineage: Eukaryota > Metazoa > Arthropoda > Malacostraca > Decapoda > Palaemonidae > Palaemon > Palaemon carinicauda. Next base: position 33,798 of record NW_027169637.1, on the reverse strand, counting down.
GTAAAATATAGGCAGAAGAATGCGCACAAAGCCGAATTGTAATTTTGCACTCGCATATTATTTATGGAAACACTTCATGGAAGAATACCTTCGTAGAAAATCAGTAAAGTATTCTGAATGATCTTCTGGATGCATCCCCAATGAGTCAAAAAATATAATGTTTTCTACCGGGCTTTTCTGTATTAGAAATACTACCCAGTGCCTGATTTCACGATACTGATGCGATGGCAGAGTATTCACAATAAGTATGATGGGCTTTGTCCTTATCAAGGGTATCTTGAAGTCTACCAAATGGTCACTGGGTACACAACCGTAAAAATGAACTTCACGCCTTAACCTGTTCTCCTGAGCATATTCAATGTCCGAAGTATTCATTTTTATATGCTACCTCCTCCGCTACCTATTTTGTACTACTGCCATTTCAACTCTGACACTTTGAATATACTTATTTTTTTCATTATTATTTACCTAAGGGCCATTCATAATGAAGTAAGGGATAATAGAAATAACATTTCTGAGTTTTTTTTTTTTTCTTTTTTAAGGAAACCATACATTTCAATTAATGGAATACATACATTACTAATAATTTCACGCCCTAGCCTTTTTCTCCAGAGCATATTTAATGTCCGAAGTATTCATTTTTATATGCTACCTCCTCCACTACCTATTTTGTACTACTGCCATTTCAACCCTGGTGGTTTTGAATATACTTATTTTTTTTTTTTTTACTAATTACCTTAGGCCCATTCATAATGAAGTAAGGGATAATAGAAACATAACATTTCTTAGATTTTTTTTTTTATTAAGGAAACAATACATTACAATTAATGGAATACATACATTACAAATAATGTTTATTTATTTAAGGATAACGAAATCGTCATCGATTTCGGGACCAAATTTTGATTGCGGTATTTTAGCCCTTTTCTTAAAGGGGCCATCTAATGCTAAGCGAAGACTGTCGCGGCTTTTCCCGTGTTTTCGGGACTTTTTTCACTCTCGATTTCTTCCAGCTCACAAGCGAGGGCAACCACCTGGGAATCCGTCGGAGTTAACCTTCCATCTAGCATTGACCCTCCGGGCTGGGTGAGGAGTGTTTCGGAGAGGTAAGTTTCATCAGCGGCTGTTGTAGGGATATGGATGAGCCCCGCCAATGGGTTGACGTCTTCTTTTTCGCGACACATCTCTACCATTTGTTTCTCCGACCTTTCGAATCCATCCACCATTTTCGCAACTACCCGCAGAGACTTCCTTATGTCATATTGGAAGTTTATTGCCTCCAATAGTAGGCGACACGTTCCGGGCCGTGGCCCACCCCCTGCTTTCATCTCTTCACTCACCAACTGCCGACTCTTCCTCAATATGACTTCCTCCGTCTTCTGAAGGCAATCACGAAGTTTACAACGGAAGTCTGTGTAATATTGCTGCGAATTACGGATTTCAGCTTCATCTAAGAGGGGGGCCTCCCAAGCTGTAAGGAAGAAACACTTTGATAATTATTGCATCCAAAATAATTAATGTCAAACACACACACACACACACACACACACGCACACACACACACACACACACAAAATAATTATTTCCACACACTACGTTTTATTACACCAAATTATTTGCGACTCTATAAGTATTATATCAACTTCAGTTCTATCAAAAATACAAGGACATACTTACCCTCAGAAAGTTTGGGCAATTCCTCGCCCAACAGGTGTGCGTCGTTGTAGCGTAACATCTCCATCTCCTACTTCGTTATGACTGGAAATATGGCTCAGAGGAGGGTGTATATACAGTAACTGCTAGGTCAAGCACGCACATGCACCTACACTTAGACCTAACTTAGGCCACGCCCCCCCGTTGTCAAAACGATTAGGAGCGCCGAGCGAGTAGGCCGTAATTCAACAGACGCTCTCCTAAAAACTGACCCATCCCCTAGCAACATGGAAAATGTGCGAGGAGGTAAATATAAAACCACAGCGAAATTTCAGTCTGTTTATATTGGAGATTATTTGTTCATGAAAGTGTTGACCGCGATTGTGCTATGAAATTTCAGTCTGTTTACGACATTGAATATTACATCGTAATAAGCGCCTGTGTTTGCATTACTTTTTCAGGTGGGAAGGATCGGAAAAGGAAACGCGATGATAGTGAATCACACCTTCCTCTCAAAAAAAGAAAAGGCCAACTAGCCAGTAAGTATTACTTAATAAAAAAAATGTACTATGAGGTGAGTATCTTTCGATTTTGATGTAGAAAGGATTTTTAATTTGACTTTAGAACTTCAAGTAAATTAAAAACCGTATTATCTCCTATTGCAGTGCTATCAACAAGAGACAAATTACTGGAAGAGCCCCCACTTGAGGAGATTGCTTCAACATCCACAGCATACTTGCCCCCAGATTCGGACACCGCGGGGGTGAGTACCCCGCTAAGAAACAGTCGCAAATTCAGAGAACTCCCACCTCAGGGAATTGCTATGACATCCACCGCAAGCAACGCCCCAGATTTACCTACAGTAACAGCAGGGACGACACCCACTTCAGGACGGATGTTGAAGTTCGTTAAAAGAAAGACAGCCTTCGACAAGAAGTACATAGAAGAGGAATACGCACTTCCCTCGGTGAGCGATCCACTATTATTCTTTACATTACATAGTAATGATATACGGGGCTCTTTAGAACGGTATTTTAAAAATAAAATTTTTTCGGCTAAGATCTCCGGTCTTTTAACCTCAATAATGAAAAAACACACTTTCTTACCGAAGGAACAAACGAAAAATACGCTTATGGAGCTGTGGCTCCCGGTCACGGTTATCAATGCTAGTGAAATTGACGGTCTACTAAATGAATGGGAGGATGCGGTAAATTCAAAGTTCCCTCGAATAATCAATGAATTAATGGGGAGTGGATGGATAGTGGAAGGCATTGACAACTTCAAACTTTTTTACCACCGCCAGGCGGTAATGGCTGGGTTGGGCGCTCCCCTTTACCCTAAAAATGATGTCCGAGGTGGGGTTTTCGTCTTTATTCCCTCGGGAATTGGGAATTCATGTTTTATTCAGTCTCTGGCTGCCTATTGGATGTCTAAACAAACCCTAAATCCTCGTTGGCCGAATATAGCTCGATCTGTAAATAGCATCCGCTGTTGCATGCAATGTGTTAACTTCGATAAGGTTGCCATGCCTATTCAGTGGGAGGAAATTTCACGCCTCGAGTTAATAAATCAACTCTCTATTTACATATATGAAATGGAAAAAGGGGGGGATGGGAGGTATATCATTCAGTTGTCAAGGCGTGGATCTAAAAAATTCCTAACTATTGCACCCCTCCTACTAATGGGTGGTGACCATATTTGTCTCATTAAAGATTTTCACCGTTTTGTGAAAAATTTTGCTAGGGCATATCCTTCCAATCCCCTTTATTTCTGCCATAATTGCCTATCACAGCATGCAACAACAGACCGGCAAAAACGGCATGAAGCTGCCTGCGACCTGTCAGTGTCGCTGAATTTTCCTTCTCACGGGAGCACAGTAGGATTTAGAAACCCCCGTAAGACGCAAAAGTTTTCTTATATTTGCGTCTTTGACTTAGAATCAGCTTTGAAGAAATCCCCCGGGGCTTATGGTGTGGAGACCATACACGAATCAATAGCTTATTGCTATATCATTATCGACGGCGAAGGAATAAGAGTCGCCTCCAGTCATTATTGCGGGAATGATGGCGTCGATAACTTTCTGTTAGACCTTAGTGGTTGTTGGGCGGCGATCAGATCACAGAGGAAAACATTCCCCATTGATATGTCGACCGAGGATGAAAGAACTTTCCAACAGCAGACTGTATGCCAGATGTATAAGACGTCGTTCAAACACGACCGCGACAAGCACAGACACCATGACCATGCCGAACCCAAGAATAACTTTATTGGCGCTTACTGCGCGCGTTGTAATTTAGCGTGTCGCGAACTTAAAACTCGACTCCCCGTTTTCGCACACAATTCTAGTTACGACCTGGGTCTTATCCTTAAGGAATTGAAAACTAAAGTCGATATTACAATCATGACGAAGCAAGGGCTTAAAATTCAGCGAATGACTGTCGGTAATTTAGTTTTCCTCGACTCTTTAGACTTTTTAGGATCTTCTTTGGATAGTTTAGCCTCCGAATATTTTAGGGATGGAAGGAAGGCTGGCTTAACAGAGGACATGTTAAGCGAAATTAGAGATGACAAATTGCGGGGTGAGGTCATTCAAGGCAAATTACCTTTCTGTTATGACTATATAGATAGCCTTGCAAAACTCAAGGAAACGTATTTGCCCCCCAAAACGGCATTTTACAACAAGCTAAGGGAGCGCGATATATCAGAGGAGGAATATAAACGGGCTCAGCGTGTTTGGGATATAAGCAAATGTAAAACGCTGAAAGATTTCCTTCTCCATTACCTCATTGTAGACACAGCTTTATTTGGGGATATTCTCATTTGGTGGCGCTTCATACTTTATGATAAGTACGGTCTTGATTTACCACACTATGTTCCACTTCCATCCTACGCCTTTGACAGCTTCCTTAAGATGAGCGAGATTGAGTTGGATCACGTCTATGATGAGGAATTGTATAATCTAATTAGACATAATGTTAGGGGGGGTTTCACTTTTGTGGTGCGTCAATCATTCACTGCCAACAACCGTGAAATAAATCCATCATTTAATCCTGATCTCCACCAAAGTTCTTACATCCTTCATTTAGACTTCAACTCCCTGTATGCAACAGTTATGACTAAGAACCTTCCCACTGGTGGAATTCGTAAATTTTCCGATGAAGAAAAGGATCTGTTTTTAGGAAGGGGTATTGAAAATGCTAATACAAACGGGGATAAAGGACACTGGCTCCTGGTTACTACTAAAGCACCTTCTGAAGAAGTTGCTAGAGCCATTGATGAACTGCCGTTATGCTTATCCCACGAGGAAGTTGCTTTTAAAATCTATCACACTACTGTAAAAGCGTACTAGAACACGAAGGGGGACGCATGACTGTGAAGTGTAAAAAGCTTATGGCCACCCATCACAGTAAAAAAGAATATCTCATTTCCCTCCCTCTTTTACAGTTGTATATGGACTTAGGCTTAGAACTAGAGGTTGTGCATTCAATCTATGAATTCAGTCAAAGTGCTTACATGAAGGATTTTATTAAAACCAACATCGAAGCGAGGAGCGCAGCAACCTCATCTACAGAAAAAAAAGCCTTCAAAGCTATGAGTAACTGCGTATTTGGGAAAACTTTACTCAACCCTTTGAAATACGCTGAAAAAAGTAAATTTTTCAATAAAGCAAGCACTTACTTACAGGAAGCCCAGAATCCGAGACTAAAATCAACCATCCATTTGTCAGAAGACCGTATTATCTGCACTTCTACCCTCCCTCAGGTCGTCATCAATATGCCTAATTACATAGGTTTTGCCATTCTAGAATCGGCCGAGTTTGACCTTTACTACTTCTTTTATAAGGTTCTCAAGAATAATTATGGGGATAAAGTAAAACTCCTTTACACCGATACAGATAGTTTCATTTTTGCTCTGGAAGTTGATGATCTTAATTCAGAGTTAGCACAAGAACCCTTGAAATCATATATGGATCACCCGCTTTTTAGTAATGAGAGAAAGGGGGAGCTGGGGCTTTTAAAATCAGAAACGGGGAGTAATCTTATAACCGAGGTGAAAGCGTTGAAACCTAAAATGTATTCCATGCTAGTTCAGAAACAGGGTCACATTAATCGTGCGAAAGGTATACCAAGTCACATGCATGCTTCGATAAACCACGAACAGTATTCCCAAATCCTGGAAGATCATCGCGTCAACTATCTCACTGTACGGACAATTAGAAATGTGAGAGGACAAATGAGTACCACTAAAGTAAAAAAGAAGTGTCTCTCGGCTTTTGATACGAAGAGATACCATACAAGCCCATACAATTCTTACGCATACGGGCATCCCGATATTGAAGTGGGGGATGAGGAAGTTGCAAGTGAAGTTCGATTCAACAACCCCCTTCCTAAATTACTGAATCCACCTTCAGAACCAATCCCTCGCGTTTCTGAAAATTTATGGAAAAAGAGAGAAGAAAAGGTTACAGTCTATTTTCCACCCACCGATAATGGAATGTCAGAAAACGGGGAGGAGTGAATACAAAACTTTACTGCGAATAATTATAGTGTCTACCTTTCCCCATGTATTGTTTTGCTAGAGAAAATAAAATGTTGGCACTTTCCATTAAAGGGTTTTATTTATTCAGCGGTACTTATATGGACACACTTTTATAATACCATTCAGTCGGCTAGAGGTTTAGTTAAAATGTACAAGTGCTTTAAAGCTGCAGATTTGGACCTTTTTAGAGAGCCAGCACGTATCATCGTGTCTGGTTTCTCCAACTCGGGTAAATCCTACCTTATAGAAAAATTAATAGTAAAATATGAAAGTAAGTTTACTCACATTATTATGTGTGGTGTGGATCAGCATACTTTGAAATCGCATCCAGTAATAGGACCAAAACTCTCCCTATTTGCAAATATCGTAGACCCCATGAGTGAGATAGATACTGAAGCTGGGCCGTATTCTATTTTATATATCCTCGATGATATATTTCTCGAGGCTGTACAGGACAAAATTGTTGCTGATGTCTTTACTAAAGGACGTCATAAAAATACCTCTGCTATATTTATTACGCAAAATATGTTTTACAGTGGAAAATACGCCAGAAATATAAGTATAAACGCTTCCCATATGCTATTACTGAGAACGAGGGATATATCGCAAGTCGAGTTATTAGGAAGGCAAATATTTGGTTCACCTTTATCAAAGAAATTTGTGAATGTTTATAAAAAGGCTGTTATGACTAAACCTTTTCCCCATTTGCTGGTTGATTTAAGTTTAAATACTTCTAGCGAACTCCAGTTGAGGACAAATATAGCGGGGAGTTCCTCGTGCGAGGTTGTTTTTGGAGAATGGGAGACGTAAAGAGGAAGATTTTAGAAACGGTATATGAAAACTATTCCCACCCATCAAGTTTGGGAGGTATTAATTCCATTTACAGAACCGCCAGAGCTTTAGATGCGCGAATTACCATAAATGACGTAAAAGACTATTTGACCACGAAAGATGCCCATACTCTTCATACGCTTACAAGAAAAAAATTCCCCAGACGTCAAATGGTGGCTCCAGCTCCAAAAGTTATCATTAGCTGCGATCTCGCCGATATACGACGTTTATCTAAATTCAACAAAGGCGTAAACTACCTTCTGATTTGCATAGATATTTTCTCCCGTTACCTCAATGTCGTTCCTCTTAGAAATAAGAAGGCCCAGACTTTGCTAATAGGCCTAAAAGCCATCCTTTCTCTACCTCAATTTCAGGGTGTTAGTCGGCTCCTTACCGATAGGGGGTCAGAATTTTATAACAAACTTACGATCAAGTACGTAAAAGAAGAACATATAAAACTCTACAGCGTTTCCTCGTATGAAATCAAAGCCGCCATTGCAGAACGTGTTATACGTACTCTAAAGCAAAAGATATATAAACATTTAACTCTGAGAAATACTCTCGCGTATCTTGATATCCTCCCTGAACTTGTAAAAAACTATAATAGGTCCCCACACAGAGGGTTGGGAGGGGGAGTGTCCCCCCTCGAAGTTCATGCATATACAAACCCGGAAATCATTAAGCGACAATTTAGGCATATGTATAAATCAAGCATCTTTACATCGAAACACAATAGTAAGGCATTAGCAGTAGGACAGACAGTGCGCATTGCAAGTGGGCTCTGTCGGTCGGTATTCCACCGTGGGTATAAAATTCAAAATACGTTAGAAATATTCAAATTTCGGAGCGTGGACCGGAGACAGGCTCCTTTGACTTATCATCTGGAGGATCTCGCTGGTGAAAAAATTGAGGGTATTTTTTATAAATCGGAACTAATACCCACAGCCATACCAGAAACTTTCCCTATTGACATTATCAAAGAGAAAGTTACGAAGGGTAAAGTCAAGTATCTCGTGGCGTGGAGGGGTTACCCTCCGAGTTTTAACTCGTGGGTAGATAGTAAAGATGTTGAAAGGCTGTTGGGGGAAACTTAGAAATGAAATCGCACATACACAAACATGGGGAATTTCTTTTCTTCTTAAATAACCTCTCCCAGAAAATAGGACTGAATTAATTCCTTTGCTACAGAGAACGCATCTCGACTGTTTATCAGAGATCTTCGCTAACTTTTTGAAGGAAAATCTGACTCGTGATAGTAAAGCAATAGAAAAGGCAAAAATATATAGGGGTGAAATAAGGACGGTAGCTCGGAAAAAGACACTGCTAAGAGAGAAAAGAAAAATCTTATCATCGCAGAGAGTAGGCGCCATACTTTCAGTCCTTCTTCCTCTCGCGGTGAGCCTAATTGGGGGTTTATTAGGGAAATGAGGGAATACTGCCTGGTACCGCGAAAGACGGTAGAAGGGTCTAATTACCACCAAGACGCCGGAGATATAAGTGATCAAAACTCTAAGCAAAATGCAGAGGAAAATGGAAGGGGGGATAACCAGCAGGGTGGAGGGAGTGATAGAGATTTGCTCCAAAATTTAGTCAAAATGATACAAACGATGAAGTGTAAGTTGGAAAATGAACCAAAGAAAAGGAAACGAAATGAATCGGGCGAGAAAGGCGCGCGTGATCCTCTCCCCCTCCCCACGCCAAGGGCTTACTCCAATCCCCCTTTGGAGAATATAATTGACGTAAAATTATCCCCCACCAACAGAAGGTACGCCCTCGCTTTCCTTAAATTCTTCGAAGGCCGGGACGATGTCGAGTGGGATGATAGAGGGAACCTGAGGAATCCCATCTACCGTTTAAATTTAATAGACGTGTTTAAGAAATTAATTCAGCAAACGGGCGGTATTGAGGAAGAGGACGTGCCTTTTTATGAAACCCTACTAGATACAGTGGAAATGCCCTATACTTACATAAAGAATGCAAAAGCTCGGATGCAGATGTATGGAATTATAGGAAAAGGGGGGAGAATAAGAGAGGGGAATAAAGAAAAAAAAAGTAAAAGGTAAACTGCGGTGGGTGCCTTATTAGGAATAAATGCACACCTCTAAGTCTATGCGTAATACACGTCTTTGCATGTCGTGCTCGGAAGGCGTGTAAAGGGGGCGGAGTTTAAGTACTTTAGTTGTAGTCCTAGTTAGTTTAGGTTACATGATCAGTTTACAACACGATCCCAGCACGATGCAGTCCGCGCCGCTAAAACTAAGCATCGCTGACTTTACGGCGCCACTTCTAAGAAAGGGGAATGTGTGTTTGGTGGTGATGGGCAATTCCATTGGCGTCGTATCCTACGGACTTGCGGCGCAAACATATAAAGCCTACCCCTACAGCGATATCGTGAACTGTCGAAGAAGGCTCTTTAATTTAAACCGATGCATTCGCGAAGACCGTCACCCCGTTGGAAGTGTCATCTTGCGGAAACCACCGAGTTTTCCCACCGCGAGTGTACCGTGCGTAGCCACGTTGATAACGCAGTTTAATTACGGGTATGCATATGATAATGATGCCGATGGAAAACTTAGATCGTATGTGACTACTTCAAGGGATACGCATTTCGCTTCAAACTTGAAGAATGATACAACTGAGGCGCGTGTTTTTAACTTTAAGAGGTGTCTACACGAATTGGAACAGTTTGCCCTGGAGTAAGGAAATGAGAGCGTTAATATATACGCCATCCCCATTGGAATTGGGAGGTCTGGTCGCGCTGATAGTGTATGGATGTTACACTATTTCCCAGATTTGGTGAACTTGGGTAGGAGGTTGGCTGGTAAAGGTAAACAGATTATTTTGCTGGCAAGCGAAAAATGTCTGTTGCCTCCCGAATTGGATAACTTGGAAAGGTTTTCCTTTGTTGGTTCTGAAGATTTTCCGCCTGGTTGCGATATTTTAATGTAATCTACTTATTTTCTTATTTATTGAATAAAAAAAAAATCTACTTTATCCAAATAAATTTGATGTTATAAATAAAAATATTTACTGTGTAAGATCCATCCTTTCGTATTTTTTATCTTCGAATTAAACGTTTTTCTCATTCTGAGAAAGAGAATAATTAGGTAATAGTGGTGATATTTAAATGTACTTGTTTCTCATTTATCCTTGTAAATTTCTTCATATGTTAAAAAAAAAAAAAAAAAAAAAAAAAAAAAACACCTGTGTAATGTTCACCCCTTGTATTTTTTATCTTCGAGTTAAACGCTCTTCTCATTCTGGGAAGGAGAATAATTATGTATTAGGGACGGTATTTAAATGTACTGGTTTTCTCATTTTATTCATGCAAATTTGTTCATATGTTAAGAACAAAAATATTACTGTGTAATGTTCACCCTTTTGTATTTTCATCTTCGAGTTGAAGGTTCTTCTCATTTGCGAATGAGAATAATTATGTAATAGAAGCTTCTGTAATAAAAAAAAAATCTTATGTTAATTTGGTTTAAATATCCCCACCTCATCTTAACTACTTCAGTTGGACACTATGGCTGGAGAAAGTCATATAGTAACTCTGACATCTCTCAGAAAACGGATTTTGAGCGAAGCGAAAAATCTATTTTTGGGTGAGATAGCCATGTCGTCCTGATGGAAGTTCCTATAGGGTAGCTTCCTAGGGTATATTACAACTACGGCGATATTCCCAGAGAATTTACCTTAAGGTACCAGAATTCTAACTCCTGGAGCGAGTATCCCTTGTGAAAGGGATATCGCGACATATCAGAGGACGTATTCTAGACACGTCACATGGCAATCTACTACCTAAATAGAGATTCGTCTCGTAGGAGGGAGATTGACGAGATACGAATTCGGGAAGAAAAAGGGGGGAGCCGCTCCCAAGGCCTCCCAATCCCCCGATTCGTATGCGTGCCTGGCGCCAATCCTGGCGCCATCTGTATTCCTTGTAGCGTACACGAGGTGCTACAGATACTGTATGTAGGGAGGGGTCCTACAGCCCTTTCTTAGAAAGGCAAGGGCGGGTCCATCAGGACGACATGGCTATCTCACCCAAAAATAGATTTTTCGCTTCGCTCAAAATCCGTTTTTTGGGCTCAAGCCATGTCGTCCTGATGGAAGTGTACCAGAGCATTACTGTATCTGTGGATTCTCAGAACGTGCCGTACTCCCCGGAGATATTTATTCCCGGTCGACTAGACCTAGAGACCTAAGATGTTACCGTTATACATCTTTTCAACTAACTATAAACTATGTTAGAGCTTCCTGCCCCCTACAGGGAAGAGTCCTACTAGACTCTGGAAAGTCTCGAAGAGTACATATATCTATGTATGAATCTCAGGCAAGCTAATATAGTGGTCTCGCCCTATATTAAGTAAAGCATAGTTTGTATAGAACTACTGCGTCAATATATTGACCAGTCATCCGCACAATACTTGTATTGGACAAAGGTTTATATCCGCATAGGAAGAAACTAATAAAACCGCCCTCGTCCCTTTATGGGACGGAGTCCTCCCATTAGGGGACTTACATAAACCAATGCAACATAGCTTGCAAAACAGAACAATTCTATCAGAATTATCCCAGATAAGATACATAGAATTAAATGCTCAATTATACCAATAAATTGACACAGGTGAAAGAGACGCAAGGTTCTCAAGAACAAGTTTATTGACAGATAATAAACAGACAGGTTAACAACAAATATATATATTTATATAAAAGGGGGTAACCCAAAACTTTAAGCATAAGTATGATAGTAAACAGAACTTGTTTATCTGAAAGAAAAACCATTAAACACCACTTTAATGAGATACCAAGGTATCAAGTCATAAAAAATCTGTATTACAAATCAATCACATTAGCGTTAGAAACGCTTGGCACACATGTCTGAACTTATGCAAGGTTCACCTTTGAAGGAAGGAACAGTCTATATGGGCACTTGGTGCCCTCATTTTAGTTTGTAGTACAGTATGTACCTACACACTCACCCTGGACTTAATCGTCCCAATTAAGACCACTGTTCCTCGCAGAGTTAAACAGTAGGGTTAACTACACGACCCACTGCTACCACAGATCTCTTAAGTTCCTCTACTTGCTTCGCATAGTGGCGAAAGAACACCCTGGAAGATTTCCAGCCCGTGTATGAACGGAGATGTTCAAAATCCATACAATTAAAGAAATTTAGGGATGAGGCAACTTTCCTCGGATCGTGACCTGCGGGTGTACTGTCAGGATCCGCTCTGCGAATAAAATATGTCATTTTCGCTCTGAGTTGATTCAGAGATAAATTTGAGCCTGATGTTTCTCCCCTGAATAGTTGACTACCCTTGAAGTCTGAAGTTCTACGAAGATAGACCTTTAGGCATTCTACTGGACATAGAGATGCATCTTCTTTCAGAGGGCAGATTCTTCAGGGACCCCACCTGTTGGTGGGTAACTCATTCTTGGCGAGAAACGTAGGATCCGGAAACAGGTTCAGCTCCCCCCCATCCAGGAACTGAACACGACCTGCCTCTCTCGAGAGGGCTACGATCTCACTAACCCTGGCCCCGGACGCGAGTGCAAATAGGAAAATAACTTTTTGCGTTAAATCCTTTAACGCACATTCTTCATTGCTCAACAGGGAGGCGAAATGAAGAACTTTGTCTAAAGACCATGAAATGGGCTTTGGAGGTGCTGAAGGTCTGAGCCTAGCGCAGGCTTTCGGAACTTTATTAAAGATCTCGTTACCTAGGTCGATCTGGAAGGCAAATAAAATGGGTCTCATCAAAGCCGATTTACATACTGAAATCGTGTTAGCTGCCAATCCTTGGCCATGGAGGTGGATGAAGAAAGATAAGCAGAAGTCTGTTGAGATCTCCTGCGGATTCTTTGCCTTTACAAAGGCCACCCACTTTCTCCAAGATGACTCATATTGCCTTCTAGTCGATTTGCACTTGTATTCCTCTGGGAAGTCTATGCTAGCTCTCGAAATCCCGAAACGCTTTCTCACCGCTAGGGCGAGAAAATCATGAGCTGCAGGGTCTGGGTTTTCTGTAATGAAGCGCAGACAGTCGACTTCTGGACTCGCTGGGTCAGAACTGGATGTGGTAGCGGCACGAACTTCATCTGTAGTTCCAACGCCAAGGGGAACCACATACTGTTTGCCCACTTGTGGGCCACTATTGCCGCTACCCCCTTGAAGGATCTCAGTTTGTTGAGGACCCTCAACAGAAGGTTGTGAGGAGGGAACAGATAAATCCTGGACCACCTGTTCCAGTCGAGGGACATTGCGTCCACTGCTTCCGCTAAGGGGTCCTCGTACGGGGACACGTACAGGGGCAACTTCTTGTTGTCTTTCGTCGCAAAGAGGTCTATTTGCAGTTCTGGGACTTGATTCAGAATGAAGGAAAATGATCCTGCGTCTAAGGACCATTCCGACTCTATCGGTGTGAACCTGGATAGAGCGTCCGCTGTCACATTGCGGACTCCTTGAAGGTGAACTGCCGACAGGTACCACTTCTTCTTTTCTGCCAATCGGAAAATGGCTAACATCACTTGGTTGAGAGGTGGTGACCTCGACCCTTGTCGATTCAAGCATCTCACAACCACCTCGCTGTCTGTCACCAATCTTATGTGGATCGAGTGACGCGGGGAGACTTTCTTTAAGGTAAGGAGCACTGCCATAGCTTCTAGAAAGTTTATATGAAAGGTCCTGAATAGCTTGGACCAAGTCCCCTGGACTTTTTTCCGATGAGAGTGACCTCCCCATCCCTCCTTTGAGGCGTCTGAGTGAATCGTCATCGACGGGGGAGGTGGCTGAAGAAGAACCGACTTCTTTAGATGTCTGGCTTGGGACCAAGGTCTGAGAAGAGTACGTAGCCGAGGCGGCACTGGTCTTCTCAGGTCTCTTCGCGCGTTTGATGCATACCTTCTCCAAACTCCGGTTGCATCCTTTAGCTGTGCTCTTAGCACTGGGTCTGTCACTGAAGCAAACTGGAGAGAGCCTAGTACCCTCTCCTGTTCGCGTCTTGATATCCTTTTGGAATCTAGAAGTCTCTTGACAGAGCCCGCTATCTCCTTCCTTTTCTTCATTGGGATGGAGAAACTGTGTGACAAAAGGTCCCAGTGGATTCCCAGCCACTGGAACTTTTGGGATGGAGAAAGTCGAGACTTTTTCTTGTTGATCTTGAAGCCTAGGTACTCTAGGAACTGGATCACCTGACTGGAAGCTTGTAAGCATTCGGTCTCGGATGCTGCCCACACCAGCCAGTCGTCCAGGTAGGCTACTACCTGAATTCCCTTTAGGCGTAATTGTTTGAGAGCTGCGCTCGCAAGCTTCGTGAAAATCCTTGGGGCTATGTTTAGCCCGAATGGCATGGCTCTGAAGGCGTACAGTTTCCGTTGTAGCCTGAACCCTAGGTAGGGGGAGAGTCGACGGCTGATTGGGATGTGCCAATAGGCGTCTGACAAGTCTATAGAGACTGAGTATGCCCTCTTGGGCAGTAAGGTCGTTATGTGTTGCAGTGTTAGCATCTTGAATTTGCAATTCACTATGAACTTGTTGAGTGGTGACAAGTCCAGAATGACTCTGAGCTTTTCCGAGTCTTTCTTGGGAACACAAAACAGCCTCCCTTGGAATTTGATGGACTTCACCTTTCGGATCACATTTTTCTCCAACAGTTCTTGGACGTACTCCTCCAAAATGGGGGTGGAGTGTTGGAAAAACCGAAGGCATGGGGGTGGAGTGCTGTACCAGCTCCAACCCAGTCCATTCTTGAGTAGGCTTTGGGCCCAGGGATCGAAGGTCCAGCGATCCCAAAATTTCATTAGTCTCCCTCCTACCGGTATCGTTTCACTTGGACTGCCGTCCTGAGGTCTTGCCTCCCTGACCACGACCACCTCTGAATCCCCTTCCCCTTGAGGGGCGCCTAGACGAGCCTCTGGCTGCTCCTCTAGGCTTTGCACGAAAGGAAGAAGACTGTCCTTCGAACGTTGGGGTGAATGTGGTTGACTGACCTGGCACAGCCTGGGGTACCCACTGAAAAGTAGTCGGGGTTTGTGCCACCATCTGGGGCACTGGAGGCAAAGGCAATTGCAGTTGCTGTTGCTGTCTATAAGGCTTGGCTGGCCGAGACGGTAGCCTAGTCCTCATATTCTTCCTCTTTGGTTGAGGACCCTCATCCGGGGAAGATTTTCTTTTGATAGCCAGGCCCCACTTCTGGAGAAGGTTTCTATTCTCCACGGCGGCCTTATCAACAACCTCTTTGACCACATCGGTAGGGAAAAGGTCTTTTCCCCAAATGTTGGAGGATATTAACTTCCTTGGCTCGTGTCTCACCGAAGCCCCGGTGAACACGAACTCCCTGCAAGCTCTCCTTGCCTTGACGAAGCCATAAAGGTCCTTCGTCACTGTGGCTAGGTGAGACTTAGCCACAACCATGAACATTTCATGGACCTTAGGGTCACTTGCCATCGTCTCAAGAGTAGTCTGATGAGACATTGAGGCAGCCAGTCTTTCTTTTGTCTCGAACTCTCTTCGTAAAAGAAATTCGGACAACTTGGGGAGGTCCTCGCCGAATTGCCGTCCGGCAATATCAGCCTCCAACTTTCCCACTGAGAATGTCAGATGGACATCCTTCCAGTCCTTGTGGTCCATAGGCAGAGCCAGCGACAAGGGTTTACACTCCTCCAGGGAGGGGCAAGGCTTGCCGGCCTCGATTGCCTTTAGGACAGCCGCAAACCCTTTTTGTAAAAAGGGGAAGGCTCTATCAGAAGAGGACACAAAAGAAGGGAGCTTCTTGCTCAATGCTGCTACCTTCGAATTCGAGAAGCCCCTCTCTTTCATCGAGGATGAAAGTAGGGCTTGAGCCTTAGCATGGTCCATAATAATGACCTCTTTCGGCTCTGTCTCCTCCCTTGAAGCTGGTTCTTTTCTCAGCCGGACATAGCAGTCCGGATATGATGCCTTGCTGGGCCAGAATTCTACCTCCTCTAGGAGAACTGAACCCAGCTTATCCGAAATGACGATCTTACCAGTCGTCATTGGCATGTGCTCAGCATACCTCCATGGGTTAGCATCTGAGCATATGGGAAGGTCTTTCACATTGAGCCTTTTCCGGGGCCCATGTGATTCTGCTAGGGACTGCATACGCAGTTCCATTGCAGCCGCCTTCTCCTGATTCTCCTTCTGCATTTGTTGGATCATTCCAACAATCGAAGAGAGGGCCTGTCCCAGTTCTACTGGGAGACCAGCGGATGTTGAGGGGATGGGTCCGGCATCTGAACCGGAGTAGCCGACACCTCGTCGACCCCATCCTCTGCGACATCCGGGGTTTGAACTTGATCCTGACCTTCTGCCAGGAGGTCTTCTTCCAAACCTTCGTCCACATCAGACATCCTGTCACACAACTGGATGTCTTGCATCGCATCTGCGACTTCCTCGTCCACCTGGACTAGGTCTTGGGGGATCTCCTCTTGAGGCTGGGGAATCACTGCTTCAGCTGATGCCTGGGGAAAAAGATACGCCCTCATCTTCTCACTAGGAAGATAAGGGCCAGAGGTGTTCTTCTTGAAGCCCCTTACCCAAGTACGGAGCTTTTCCCTAGCTATATCCCTTGATTCCGCCGTTCTAGGGGAATCAAAAGCCTCAGTAATCAGGTTAGTGCATACAGTACATACCTGAGGGTCCCAATACTGGAGATCATCCTTGGAGACAGCGCATGCTGCGTGTCTCCTACAACACTCATGTCCGCAGAGGTTCCTGCTACGGACATTGCAGAAAACATTTCCGCACTTCGGAGGGTCCTCCTGTAAAGAGAAAAAATTTCCATGAGTATCAAGTGAACTATGTATCACTAGATATGCATAGTATAGCATAACAATTCATAAAGGAAAGACACACACTTGTGTTTCCCTCACAACCCATTGTTGCAGCTTTCCAGATAATAAAATCAAAATTGGTTTATCTCTACTAGAGTAACCAATGCAAGGTTTCCAGAGGAAACAGGTGGAGCTCACACCTAGGCAATGATTTTAAAATCCTGGATAATAGACGGGGAAGACTCTGCTTCCTGTCTGAGGGCAACAGCAAAGGGCTGTGCAAGAAAACACAATAGTGTTAGAAGATACAGTGCTGTACCTAAACTTTTACTATAGTTTTCTTCTTACTGTATATGCTATACAGAAGAATACTAGTACAGTATAGGAGGATGTGTGCCGGCCTGCCTTTGCCGGCCGGCACACACCACAATTAGCTTTAAAGTATACTACTTAACAGCTATAGGGCGGCAGCCTTCTGGTTCAAATGCCTGTGCCGGCGGCAGTAGCTGCCGGCCAGCAACAGCCAGTGTTGGCCGGCAATGACTGCCGGCCAGTAACTACACAAGGTAGTACCTAGCTGCCGGCCACACTCTTGGTGACCGGCAGACAAGGACTGACATAAGCCGGCCGGCAAAGGTACAAGACCGATGCCAGCCGGCAGCAAAAGAACCAGAAGACTACACCTGCCCGACTGTCTGCCTCATAGGCCGGCAGCCGGGACAGGTACAGCACTAGAAGAAAATAGAATGGATGCCGGGATAAGAGTGTACACGACCCCCCAAGCCCGGCAACCGAAGGAGTGCATATAAGGAAGGGGAGAAACTTAATTCAGGCTTCCTTGACCAATGCCGTCCGGCTCTGTTGGCAGGCATGGATGAGGGACCAAGAGAGGTCCGGGCAGCACTCGAAAACATAAGACCCTTGCCGGCCAGCATCTCAGCCGGCCGGCAATGGCCTTAGTCAATTCCAAATCCCAACCTATACTAGGTCCAGAAGTAGAATGACGTACAGTACAGTAATACCCCTGCCAGCCAGCTCTGCCGGCCGGCAAGGTACAGTACAGTAATGGCAAGGCCATTACGGAGATAGAGGGGGAAGGGACAAAAGGGTCCTGCCAACCTTGCTTTAGTGACAGATCACCCGCAGCCAAGAACTCTGTCTTAGCCTAAGGGAGATCTAAGGGAAAGGGCCAGCAATACTTGCCAGCTTCCAAAGCACCAAAGCAAGGAAGGCGTTGCTATTCCCAAGGGAAGATTTTATCCTCCCCAAGAACAGCAACAGGACTTAGTCTGGTCGATCACAAAAGGAGGAATCATACTACAGAAACCTTCGATAGTGACCTAAGGGAGCTAAGCTCCCTTTATAAGTGTTAGGTCAGCGAGGGGAACTCTGCCCCAAGCCAGACAACACGGACTCAGACTAAAAAACTCTGTTGTTCTGTCCCTCTTTGAACCAGACTTTGCTGGAACAGGAAGGTACAGTAACACCCTAGTATAGTTTTATCGAAAATAAATTCGGAAAAAACCACTTAGGGATAAGCCCAAGGCTTAAACAGAGGGAAAGGGATTGCATACCTTCTCCGAAGAAAAGAAAGCAACCGGGGAGAATAATAAAGTATACTAAGGCTCCATAAGCAATTAACCTAGGCACCAAGAGAATCGATTACCTAATTCACCGAAACTCTCACGTATACAATCTTGGAAATATTCCACACAGTCTAAAATGTATAAAATATAGCCTAAAGCTTTAATAAACTTTTAATTACACTCGGAAAAACCAAAATCATGCATTAAGTACTAGGACCAAACGACTAGGCTACATGGCCTAGCGTAGGCCAGAATGGCGAATACTTCGCCAAATAATACTAAGCACGAAAGGAAATCCTATGTAAAGCTAAATAGCTAAAATTTATTAAGCAAAACAACCAGGAATGTCACTCTGACTATCTAATTTATACCTAGCGAGTGACAGTGTCCAGGACACCTCTGGTAGGCTACGGCTCTTGTATCAAAGATTAATCCTATTAATCACTCAAAATTTTACCAAGAGCCTACATTTATACATAACAGACACTATACTCAACTTATCCGAGGCCAACGAAGACGGAGAAGCCATGAAAAGCTGAATAAATCCAAGATTTGCGAGAAAAACAGGAAAAAACACCGAGTTGTTAAGCTACGCAAAAAGGAATGCAGATGGCGCCAGGATTGGCGCCAGGCACGCATACGAATCGGGGGATTGGGAGGCCTTGGGAGCGGCTCCCCCCTTTTTCTTCCCGAATTCGTATCTCGTCAATCTCCCTCCTACGAGACGAATCTCTATTTAGGTAGTAGATTGCCATGTGACGTGTCTAGAATACGTCCTCTGATATGTCGCGATATCCCTTTCACGAGGGATACTCGCTCCAGGAGTTAGAATTCTGGTACCTTAAGGTAAATTCTCTGGGAATATCGCCGTAGTTGTAATATACCCTAGGAAGCTACCCTATAGGAACTTCCATCAGGACGACATGGCTTGAGCCCAAAAATAGGGATATATTCCCTACAAATAATGCAGGCAGCTTTACAAACAAGCTACAAAATAGTATAAAATTAGATCATAATTTGGAGCATGAAGTAGCCCTTGTTAATATCTATTACCCTAATGAAATTTATGGGCTTGTTAGTGGTGAATTCGATTCAGAGATAGAAATAATAATAACAAAAGTGCGGATGTCCTTAGGTGGGGAACCCACCGTAACTTCAGCTACTGAGGAAATTTACAAACCACGAATAAGTATTCTATCCACTGATGCTGGGTATATGGTCTCCAGCATTAACGAAGATTTAACATACGCTTCGAGGAAGATCCTCCCACTCGGATTTTATCAAGAAAATATACCCACGGCGGGTCTCTTGGAATATGACTATCAAAGAAAGAGAGTGTTATTAAAGTTTACAAAGAGACAGGAAACGGAAGAGGCAATTTATCGAAAAGGACCTATTCACGCCATCAAATTAAAATTTAGGAAAAGAATAGGAGCTACATTAGGATTCAAATCAGGCAAACCTTATCAATTTTTTTTTAAACAAATCCAGGTAATCCTCTAATCAAAACTCATAATTTGCTCGCTCCTTTTCCCCCTTCCCCCACATCGGGGGTGGACTTTGTCCTCGTTTATTCGGATATTGTTGAAAGATCCTATTTTGGGGGTAAAAAGGTAAATATATTGGATACTTTTAGTATGTGGGGCAGTAAAACGAGAGGGTATCATAATTATGTGTATTACCCTTTAGGGACAAAAGAATTGGATTCAGTCTCCATTCGCCTGACCGACCAAGAAGGAAGGGAGATACACTTTCGTGAGGATACCAGCACAATCTGCATCCTTCATATTAGACCAAAGCAGAAAATTATATAAAAGCTGCAACATCCCACACCAAACGTTTATTCAAGAGTGTGTCACCATGAGGGTAGCCTTTCTTTCCCCGTCTCCTGAGGAGTTTAGTATCATATTCGCTAGTCCCCCCATAAAACTCTTGCGTGGAGGGGCTTTAGGGGATATTGAGGTTTTTAGAGCCCCAAGACGTTCCCAGCAAGGGAGTGGCCTTTTCAGTCTATTAGCTGGGCTCGCTAAAAGGGTTGCACCCTTTGTGGCAAAGGCGGTCCTGCCCTCGGCCCTTGAATTTGGGCAAAATGTCATGGGAGATTTACAACAGGGGACAAGAGATTTCAAATCAAGCCTTAAACAGAGGGGTTGGAGGTGCTAAAATCAACAGGACGGCGTATTGTTACTGGCAAAGGGAAGAAAAGGAAAAATGTCAAAAGAAATGGGAAGAAAGGAGTAAACAAAAAGAAAATCTCATCACGTAGGAATATAGGATATAAAGACGTGTTTAGTGCAATGTGATTTAGTTCTGGTAAATAGGCGTTAGTGTGAAGTCATTCAACATGGCATCGGCGGCACCGAGAATTGCGGGTCTCGTAGGGAGCGAACTCCCCACCGCAAAATACACGGCAGGGGTGGTGGATGCTTTTCCCAGACCTAATCGTTTACGAGTAGTGGAAGCTTCCGTGGTTGATCGGCAAACCAGTTTTATTCTACCAACAAATCTTACATCGGGGAGAGCAATAACTGATCGTTATCTCGAATTTCGTATCAATGGCGTAGAAGGAACACTAATTGATTTAGCCAGTTTGAGTATTGAACTACATTTAAAAGTCACGGCCCCCGATGGGAGCATGTTGGGGGATGATGTAAATGTTGTATTTGTCAATGGTTTGGCAAATACAATCTTCAAGTCGAGCCAGGTTTATATCGGCGAAAGGCTCGTAGAATCAAATCCCCATTTCAATTACTGGTCTTTCATAAAGTTATTAGCTACAGCAAAGTCTCACACTGTCAAAACAGTCGGACGGCTCGGATATGTTTTCCAAGATTACAAGGGAACATCAATTTCAAACGTTTTACCAGACGATTATTTTACAAAATTGAACA